>NW_010417979.1:60037-64090 GCF_000710305.1 Buceros rhinoceros silvestris | reverse complement strand
AGGAATGCCTACTAATTAATGTGGTGGAAAGAAAATGTTTCTGTCATGATTTAGTAGTAGTGTGCTCCCTTTACATAAAAATGAAAGAGGCTCTTGAGCAATAGTAGTTTATAAGTTTGTGTTCTGATCTGGTGCTCTGGGCATGCCTATACATTGCCTGAGACTGTGAATGTGGAAAACCATAGTACCCTAGCTGTCAACTCCCAGTAACTGGCTTTCTTCTGATGTCCCAGCAAAGCGCTCCTGGCACTGCTTTCTTTGGGTTGTACTTTGTTATTGAATGACTAGATAGGATGTTCCTGCCCATTTTGGATTGTGTGTTGGTTAGAAAAAGGACTTGTAATAAATTGCAGAATATTCCTGTTATTTGATACGCATCCAGTTGTGTGATTTTTGCAATAATCAGGTTGAGACTGCCCCATCAAAAAGCCATTCTTATCCTTAGCCTAAACTCCTATCTGAATTCAATTTATGTTGCCCCATCAGGTGTGTAAACTGGAGCCCTTGCTCTTGTTACCCTTTGCAACAGGACAGTTAAGACTGTTTAGCTTCCAGAGGTGTGTGAATGTAGCTGTCACCCGTAACTGTCGAGATAGTCCACGAGAAAGAAAGCGTCGAACTGGAGAAGAATGTTTGATTTGGCAGTAAATTCTGTGTTGGTATTTCTAGGGAACCATTAGCCAGTATTAATGAGGGAAGAGGGGAAATTTAGTTCAGGAAACACATGGAGCTTTGAAACTTAAGTAACTTAAAGAGCACATCCCCAGATGTGGGTGTCCAAGCCCAGATCCAATCCTTGGTTATGGGATGAAAGAACCCGTCTATTTACAGCTGGGAAGGTTTAATCATATCTTCACATGTTTCTGGAGCCTGTCTTTTACAGGTGACTGACGCCAAGCTGTAAAATGTTTTGTTCAGCTTGAGCATTGCAAAAGTTTCTGTAATCCGGATTTTGCAGATTTGTGGATACATGTTAAGCTTGTAATACTGGGCATTGCATTTCCATGTGTTCATGTAACTTTGGAGGCCACAGATACAGACAATAATTTTGAAGGGGTTTTGCTTATAATAAAATTTTCAAATGTTAATTCATCAGGTGGTAGGTACAATTATCTGTTTGTTACAGTGCATCTTTTAATTAAAACAGCTTGTCTGATATTTAAAATAGTCCTGTCTGAGCTTTCCACACTCTTCCCTATTTTCTGTCATTTTCCAAACGTGGCAGCTTGCAAACTGATGATTCTTCCCTCTTTTTGGCGAGGTTCTTACTGTCAGGACATCTTGCAGTCCTTCAAGTTAATGTCAGGTTTGCCATTGAAAGAGAAAAGAGCTATTTTTTCTTCTCTTTTTTTTTCCTTTAAGAAAATGTGTGTTAGTTCCTGGGTGTTCTAGTCAGTTTAAGATGCATCTTAAAATAAGCCATTGTGTTGGATTTCCCATTTTGGCAAAAATTCTTTCTAGAAAGTATTTGGGAATCTTAAGGTTCTGAATGCAGATGGAGGCGAATGCAGATAAAAATTCTAGGTGTCTTGTGAGGGGCTGCTCTGTCGATACAGAATGTCTTGGTCTCTCATGGAAACATCTTCATGTGCTTGCATTTGAAAGTTTTATCGCTTGTTTTTGTTACAGGTGGGCTGAATGGTCTGTAGGTTACTTATTTGTGGGCTAATGTTTGGTAATACCATTGAAACACAGACGTTTAGCTATGCGATGGGGTTGGGTGCTAGACTGACCTCTTGGTTCACTGACAGTTTTGCAAAGCATCTGATTCAAAGAACTAAAGCCATGTGGTGTTTAAGGTCTTCAAGACCAAGCCACAAAAGCTCTACCTCTTTTCTTTAGTATCTCCATTCCAGTTTGTCTATACGCCTTAAAGTTGACCTTATTGTATCTCGTTTTCTAAATGAGTTTTGTCAGTTCTAAACAGTTTGCCATTGTGTTTGGTGAAAGGCCTGTCTTGCTGCTGTTTTCTCTGCTGAGTGTCCTTTTTTCTCCAGGTGTGTGTTCTGACCACTTTTTTTAAGGGATACAATAATGCAATAGCATAGATGGGAATGTGAAACTGCTCTGCTCAGGCCTCTTCAGAGGCATGCAGTAATGCAGCCAGAAGGGAATTCACAATAGTACAGCAGAATGGTTATAGCAATGTGAGTGTGAACAAAATAAGGTCACATCTTAGATTACTCGTAAATGGAGAAGAGCAGGATTTCTTGGAATTAGGGACAAAATTCTAAGTGATACCAGAGTTAAAATCATTTGTAGTATGATGGTGGTGGAAGGTCTCTGAAGTCAGTGGAGGCTTCAAGCTAGTTTTCTGCAGTAACCCACTTTTTGGGTTACTGCAATCCTAATCTGTTGGCTTATTTCCATTACCTACATTTGTGTAGTTAGATCAGTTTCTACATAAGAATTCTAGTGATCCAAGTATTTTGATGTAAACAATGTTAGAAGGACCACAGCAGTTATCTTCTAACATGTATTTAAATCTCCATTCAGAGAGAGATCTGTTTCCTTTGTAAAAGGAGAGCGAAATACAGGCACTTGGTAGCTAGGCATGGGTTTATTTGTGGTCAAACATTTATATTTGTCCGCCTCTCCAACCTGTTTGCTTTTTTCTCGTGAACAGGAAGGGAATTTGAAATGCATGACAGTCTCAAGGAACATGATGATCTCAGTGACTCATGTGTTTACTCTAAACCATACTGTGAATAGGTTCCATGCTAACTTGTTCACAGGGTATGGCTTCAGTGAGATTCTGGGTATTTGAAAATCAAGGCTTAAATATACAAAAACAATTAATATGAGATCTGTCTGAGTGTCCCTTGAATGTTCCACTTCTGGGATGTACCAGTTAGGAGTCATCACATACCACTTCCTGTAGCTGTGTCATTGCTCCAAAATCTTCTATGGGTGAGGCAAGAAAAATGAGTATGGCAGTCTCTGTTGCCTAATTTCTGTCCAACCACAATAGTTTTCCTCTTGAATTTCAGACCAGATCTGCAACCATAGGGAGTGCCAGGTCTGATGGATGTGATGGACACACCCAGGGTGTATGCTGAGGGAGTATTAGGGGTTTAATAACTCCTGCTCTTGATGTTTCATTAGTTTATCTTAGAATAGAAGAATATCTTTTGGCTCATCTGTTTTTACCCTTAGCCGCCTGAAGTGTAGCACTGAAAAGGAAACTTATGTTACCTTCTACAAATGCAAATTCTGGAATCAATTATCAGGGAAAAACAAACAAACAAACCCCAAAACAGAAAGCAAAGCCAAACCTGAAAATATTAACTACATGGCATTCAGCTGACTCTTACTTATCCAGGCCTGGGTGTAGCTGCCAGCTAGGAGAGAAGTGGGAGAGATGCAGCTGTGCATACACAAGGCAGAGCAGAGAGCTGCCCTGGTGATCCCGGCGGGGCTGCATTAGCCCTTCTTATGTCACGCTAGTGTACCTGTGCTGATCTCTGAGCACACACCTGGGACCAATAGCAGCATGGCATCACTGAAAATGACTTCTTTATTGATAAATTTAATCTTACTTAAGAGGCGTGTGGAAGTTGTTTTCAAGCAATAAAAGAGCACTCATTTGGGCTGGTTTAGCTGATTTCTCAGGTCAGCCAGGAGAAATTTGTATGGGGAAGTGAGGAGATGTTCCTGGCATCGTTTGTTGGTTAACAGTTATAAAAGGCCTCTTTTATATTGGCAGAACAAGTTAGAAGGTTTCAGCCTCTGGTAAAAGACCTACCATACACTGTTTTTTAGACAGGGTGATATTTTCTTTGGACTGCACTGTAAATTTTTCATGTTCAGTTTGTTTATCTATATTTTTTTCCCCAAACTCCATGCTTATAAAGGAAAAATTAGGAAATATGCCTGAGATTTTTTGGATTGTTTTATTTTTTAATTAAAAAAATAGGATTGGAACAAGATTTTCCTCCAATGCTTTAACTGAAGTAGCTAAAATCAGTGTGTTGCATTTCTCCTTTAGTATTTCAAATTTGGAGACAGATTATATTGAAAATCGACCTTCAAGTAAAACCTGACTGCATTCCT
>NW_010417979.1:50922-59954 GCF_000710305.1 Buceros rhinoceros silvestris | reverse complement strand
TCCTGCTCTAGGTTTGAAGAAACAGAGTTTATAAAAATGGAAAGGTAGGTTTTATGCTCAGGATATCTTCTCACTTTGATAAGGGAAGCAGATAATATTTTCCAGTACATTGACATGTTCAAATCCTACTACAGAACATTTTGATTTCTATGGTCAACTTGTGCAATCTCTGCCTGCATACAGATTTTGGACGTCCTGGGAATATTTTTTTTATGTATTACTTAGAGTTCCTTAGTACTGAAGAATGGGTGATTGTGTATTCCGTGGTAGTGGTAATGCAGAAACAACATTGCAGTGCAGTTGCTGATAAGTATCTTTCTTTTGTTCCTTACACAGCCCTGTTTATGCATTGCTGTTTGCCTGAAATAGTTAATTTTATGAATGTGACTTTCTCTGTCCTGCAAATGCACTTCTGTCTGTAGCATCTCTGATGCTACTTCTTGTCAGGTGGGACTGAATACTATAGTGTTAGTACAATGTAAACAATGTTGGAGAAAAGAGGAAAAACTCGCCTTGAAAGTTTCTGATTTCTAGCTATAAAATAGCAACCTTGTTTCTTTAAGAATAGGTAGAATTTCCTGAGCAGAGTATCTGGAAGTTGTTCTAAATTCCTGATATTCTGTAGTATTCTAATTATCTAGGGCTGACCCAATGCAAAGATGCTTTCCTTTGACCAAACAGGAAAAAGAAGTTATTTGGTTCTAAAATATTTTCCATTTTATACAGTTTAGTGCCAATTTTATTTTTCCTTAACAGTCAGCAGCAAAGCTTAACTAGAATTAAAAGCAGGGAATAGTGCAGTGTTTTAGGAGGGAATTAATGTATATGTTAGAGGTACTCTAGGCAGCATCTGTGACTAGGTTTGCAAAATAAAACTTCATGAGAGTTTTGCAAGTCAGGTATACATCTTTGAGTACTGTCTGTTGATTTACAGGTATTTTTGGGAGGGGTTTGGGAATTTTTTTACTTAGTGCTTACTTAAGTGTTCAAACCCAAATGTGATAATTTTTTGGTCACCTTTAATATTTGTTTATTATGAATGAGTCAACTTGTACAAGACAAATGGGTGAGCAGATAAATATTGCAATAAATGGTTCCATTTTAGATTTTTTTTTTCACCCAACTGACTTGTTTTAAGATCTTGGAGAAGTTACTTGAAGTTCTTTTTTCTTTTTTTTATGAAGGGATAGGTATCTGCCTTGAGCGTAGTGTTTGTTCCTCATTGTAGCAACATAAGGAAATTTTACGTACTTTGTGAATGGTCTGGAGAACTTCAGCAAGAAAATTTCCATTTACTCATGAGTGGTGAAGGAGTGGATTTTGGTTTTGTTTGGTTGTTTTTTTTAATTTGGGTTTTATTATGTTTTAGAGTAGTTTGTTGAGGGTTAAGTAGCATTGTTACCTAAGGTTTCAGAGATAAAAAAATGACCTGGATTTGTTTTGTTTCTGGAAGACAGTTTGAGAACCGTTATCATCTTGTGTTCTGTTCTAGTTTAGAGATGTTGACACTGAAACAACTGGCAAGCCTTTAGGGGACGCTGACTTCCCTCACTGCAAAGCAGGAAAGTTATCTGTACTTTAAGCTTTTATTTAAGTTTAGTCTGACGTAAGCTGAGTGACCGTTTCTTCCAGCCACAAAAGCCAAATACCTGCAACCACATTTATTTTATATTCACACATGAATGCTGTGTAATTCTTGTTGTTGTTTGCCGGTTTCAGAAGTTCAGTAAAAAGCTTGTTCCTTTATACCTTTCTCACAAGACCTGGAAAGCTAACCTTTTGTAAAGGGCACGCGTTACAAGGCAATGATTATTTTGTGGGGTGTACCATCTATGAGCACTTTCTGAAAAGCAGGAGGTCTTACCTATGATACAGTCTTCGTGGTTAGGTAGCAAGTAGCTCTCTCCATGTACTGTTTCACAACTTGCTTCAGTTTAACCTGCTTTTTTCAGGCTTGTCCTCTACGCTAAGCTCAGAGTACCTTTAAGGTGACAACATGTAGTGTACAACATGTAGCGTGCTACACGTTGGAGGGAAAGATCAGGCGCTCTGTTCTAAAGAAAGATATTTATAGAAACATTGCAGTGTACAAATACTTCATCTCTAAACTCTAGCATTCCCCCTGAGACTGGGTAAGATTTTGTCCTTGAGTGTGGTTTGCAGAATTGTTGCTGCGCAATTCTTGCCTCTTTCCTCTCTTACATGTTTAAGTGTTCAGGAATTCCTGCTTGGCTTACAATGTATTTTTTCCCACCAGTGGCTTGGTTGCTAATGGCAAGATCATCATAAAGCTACACAGGCACAGATATCAGCGCCATACAACTAGAATTTTGGTAAACGCAACCTTTGCCATGCTGCAGATGTGTAAAGCTAGGCATGGTGGCATGCCTCGTAACATGGGATTCTAGCTATGTTGAGTAAAACATATGTAAAGTTACTTGTAACTTTACTTTTTAACTACCATTGTCTACTGGAGTTCCCCAATTATTGCTGCATTAGATGATAATTTTGTTTGCTTTTTGTCCAACTCCTGTGGGCTTTAATGTGTTAATACCTAATACATTCAGTTCCTCTAGGCTCTCGAGACTGGGTATCAGGCAGTAGTTGCTACTCTGATTTTAGTATTTTGTTTTATTTCTAGGGTTTTTCTGCTATTGGGAGAAAAGATCAGCTGCTCTAAATGCCTTTTTGTTTGGAGTTAGGATATCTGTTTTATCTGCATGACAGAAGGATGCAATTTGAATTGTTACTTTTTTTTTTTTAAATTTGTGATTAAAGGTTAGAATGACAGTATCGGCCTGATGCTATAATAATCTTGTATGATTTAACTTTTGGTTGATATTTAGCCTTTTCCCTACTGTTGAAGTAAAGCCTGCACTAATTTGAGTAAAACTGATTGGATTGCATGAGAATTCAAAAAATTATTTCCTTTCTTTCACCTACCCAAAAGGGAAAAAAGTCAGTATAAATCAGCTGCAGCAGTGTCCTGCAAGCCTCTCCAAAACCCAATTACTTATTGAATGTTTCTGTTTTCTTCTGTACGTAAAAAGGAAGATGGCAACGTGCATTTTATTTACATTTGAGGAAATCGTGTAAAACTAGAAATGAGCATGGATTTAAGTCAATGTAATGTAGATTCGGTTATATGAAAAAATCTGAAAGAAGGAGTCCCTTTATTTGTAAATAAATTCTTTGGATGTGAGAAATTGAGCAATGTAGAAAAACTTGATTTTGTCAGTGGTGAACTGATAGTTGACCAACCCACAGTTTGACAGGTGGTCGGAATAGCTTGGTTACTATAAATTACTTGGGCAGCAACAGCCACGTGGAATGCAGTACGGTGGAAAAGAGAGCTGTGAATGAAATCTCTAGGGCATCTGAAATGCAAATATCCACCACTTCTGGACTGATTTGTCAGCATCTTGTGCCTAATTGTGTTTATATGTGGGTTTACAAACGTAAGCAAAAAGGTATCTGAAAGAAACATCATTGTTACAGAACCGTGAAATTAGTGTTTTTCCTACAAGATGTACTAAGAGCTTTGCCTTTAGCAAAAAACTGAGACCACAGCTGAGCTGCAGCTTCTGTCTCGCCACGAAGCCACCACGTGCCAACAGCACGCAACCAGAAGATTGTACACGGATCTCTATGGCAAAGTTTGCATTTGAGTTTACATCTAGTATCTTGTGCTACTTCTTGTGCCCTGCGCAGGTCCTTAATGCTAACTCCCTGCGCTTGTTGCCCTTGAAACAGAACAAAGCTGCACAGTGGAAGAGGACCTGGGGCTGCTGGTTGACAGATGATTGAACGTGAGCCAGCAGTGTGCCCAGGCAGCCTAGACGGCCAACAGCATCCTGACTTGTTTCAGCTTATTGTGGCCGACAGGAGGAGGGCAGTGATTGTCCCCCTGCACTCGGCACTGGTGAGGCAACACCTTGAATCCTGTGTCCAGTTTTGGGCCCCTCACCTCAAGAAGGACATTGAGGTGCTGGAGTGTGTCCAGAGAAGAGCAACAAAACTAGTGAAGGGTTTAGAGAACTTGTCTTACGAGGAGTGGCTGAGGGAACTGGGGTTGTTTAGCCTGGAGAAAAGGAGGCTCAGGGGAGATCTTATTGCTCTCTACAACTACCTGAAAGGAGGTTGTAGTGAGGTGGGGGTTGGTCTCTTCTCCCAGGTGACAAGCAATAGGACAAGTGGAAATGGCCTTAATTTGTGCCAGGGGAAATTTAGGCTGGATATCAGGAAAAGTTTCTTTACACAGAGGGTCATTAAGCATTGGAACAGGCTGCCCATGGAGGTGGTGGAGTCCCCATCCCTGGAGGTGTTTAAAAGCCGTGTGGATTTGGTGCTGAGGGACATGGTGTAGGGACCCTGGCAGTGCAGGGGGAACGGTTGTACTTGATGGTCTTGAAGGTCTCTTCTAACCAGGTGATTCTGTGAAATGCTGTTTCATCATCAAGCACTGCATATGAAGCATTTGGAAAAAGATGGTAGAAGTATAAGCAACAAAATAGGAAAAACTTGAAAGATTTGAGTGTCAATTTGTTTTATATATCCTATAGTCTTTGCACCTAAAAGAAACCTGTTTTGTTTTTTTTTCTTGATCATTCTGGGTTTGTAACTTCTGTCACAATGGTGAGATTTTTTTAGTATCTTTAATGCCCTGTTTCTACATAGATCACTTCTCATTTAAAGTAGCTGTCATGTTAGTATACCCTGGAGTTCCCCTTCTATCCAAATCATGTACATTCCCTGCCTGTTTCCTGGAATCAGTGCTCTGTTGTGTCCAGATCTGCTGGAATAAGATGCTATGAGCAGCTAACATTGAAGCAAGATAATGCAGAAATCTGAAAGTTTTTTCTGAGGCGTGTTAGCTTGCATGGTCACTTATTCTTTGGGAGGCTCTTTTCCATGTAAGCTACACTTCCAGATCTTCCCCTGTGACTGCATCTAATTAAGAAATATGGTGTGTTATTCACATGGGTAGTGTTGGTGGTGTTACAGTGTGTCTTTTGTTCTTCCAAAGCACTTAACTAAACCTATCATACTCTCTTTTGGTACACGTGACAGTCAAGTTCCTTCAAATACATGTCACTTCTCAAGTATGAGTAATGGTTCTTGTTGATATGAGTGTTTACAGAATGTGTTCAAATGCTTGTTAAACTCACTCCTATATTGCAGTAACTTTGATATATGAAAGCATTGCTTTCTGGCGGTTTTTTGCATAGCTGATCTTGTCCGTCTACATCTATTGTTCTCTTTAGGAGCACAGATGAATATAGAACTGTACAGGTGTCTGTATATATTTTGATTTGTGGAAAGATTCAGATTTCTGGTTCTCTGATAAAGTGTGTATGCTGCTTAGGTAACCTTCTGTATCTGTTACTGCAGCAACTGTGCTTTCATTTCATTATATTACAAAGTTTAAAATTTACAGATTAATTTGCTTTGCTTTGTAAAGCCAAGTCACTTCTAAATGTGTAACTTGCTGTCACTAACTTTAGAGCTAGTGGCTAATGATATCTTCTAGATACTAGGAGATTGACGTGATACGACTTTCATGGAAACCTTTTAAAAATTGTATCTTGGCATGGGAGCCTGCGAGTCATTTACCTGTTTCATCTGTCTCTTGCTGGTGAAATTGGTGATACCATACGGTTCAGAAACAAATCGCAATTCGTTGACATCATGTGTATTCTTTTTCTGTCTTCCCCACCCCCTGATACAATATCAAGTCACTGCATACCATTATTAATTTATGGCCTCTTCAGGGCATAGTAGTCATTTGATAAGATCTGCTTTGGTCTACAGGGAAATTACTGGTATTTCAATCAGTATGAATGATACCCAGTGAGAAGTATACTAGTTATCCTTGCTGTATCACAGACAATTAAAAATCCTTAATAGTCTTTTGATTTCCCTTGTTTTAAAAACACGAGTTTGTTCCCAAGAGCAAAATATATTAGACATTTACAATTAGTATGCTGTATACTTGTGACAGTTATACTTCTAATCCAATTTTAAAGTCACCTGTATAATTATTTCATGGCTTTCTGTATATTGTATTTTTCTTTTGGAAATATATTAAGGTTAGAAGTTATCTAGAAGGTTTTTTATATGTGTATTAATAAAATACATATAAAATGTGTAAAAATATTTTATAAATTAATATTGGGGTGTTTTGGGGAGCTAAAATACAGTTCAGAGTATTTAAAGGTGAAAGTCTTTAACAGTCAGTTTTGACAGCAGTCATTTTGTGAGTGGTCGGCTCAATGCTGACTCTTAAGAGTAGGTCTCAGTTCATCTATTATAGAAAAAAAAATACACCGGGGGAAAAAATTGCACTGTCTAAAATCTGTGAAATGCTTCTTCACCCTTTATAACCAGTACTACCACCCTCCTCCTAAAGTTTTAACTAGCAAGTGCTGTATTAATTGTTTCAGGTGGATCATAGTCCTCTTGATCTGTAAGATGTACTTTCTTTTAGGCTCTGGTTTAATGGCTATATGTTGTCCCTGGTGTACCTGGTGGTGTGATGGAAGAGGATCTTGTTTGAAAACCCAGATCCGATTTCCTGGTTTAGGTGTGGTTGGACATAAAATAATATCAACTCTCTATAGGAGCAGAACCTTTGGAAAATGACTTGTGGAAATGTAAATGATTACTATTGTAGCTCCCCGGTCAATTTTAATCCAACCTAAATTGACTTGGTTACAGCTAAAATCTGTGGTCTTGTACTCCTCTGTGCTTGCCTGTGTAGACTCTTGCTGGGATGAGTATTCTGGTAGCCATTCAGCAGACTTGACTGGAAGTTGCTTTTTTGTTGAAGCTAACCTGTCAAAGATGATATTTCAGGTTCTAGTTGAGTTGGATCTCTTGATACGGTTTACCACGTCACCAACTGGCTGGTGGTGACGGCACCTGAAAAGGCTGAGAGAGTGAGAACAGCCGAGACTCATGTCCTCTGCAGCTCCTCCAGACTAACATCAGCATGGAATTACTCTCTGACAGTTTAACCGTTAGGGGCAAAAGTAGAGTTTTGTGTGTCACTTGGGTGTATTTGTCCTAGTTCTTTCTTAAGCAAGTGTATCCTTTTGGGCAGTCAGGCCTTCGTGCGTGGTGGGTTGGTTTGGGGTTTTTTGTGGGTTTTTTTGGTTTTGTGTTTTGGTGGTGGTTTTTTGTTCTTGGGTTTTTTTTTTAAAAACCTAATCCAGTAGTGACTAATTGGAGGGCTAGCTGAAATCTAGTTAAAATGCAATAGCACAAAATGGAGTATGATTTTGTAGTGGTGACAGTTAACTTGTTAGTATGGAAGTGCTTGGTCCTGAGCTGTGGGTTGGTGGCCTTGGGGGGTCCCTGAGGGGACCAGGTGTGCCCAACGAGAGACCCTGTGACCCTAGCTTGCCTCCCTCAGTTATGTGTTTCCGAAATGGCGTAATTCTGTTTCACAAAAGGGTGATAAGGAGGAATGCTTGAAGACTCCAGCAAGGAAGTTATACATAGAATATGGATTAGTCCTGGACCTGTAGTGTTGAACAGTGTCTTCTGTAAGCAGTGCAAGTTCAATGCGCTAGTATAGCTTTTTTTTTCCCCCTGTGGCTAGCATGGTGCAGTTTATGCAAATCTGACTGTGACCTGGTTAATAAATTTATCAAACTTTAATTTTCTGTCTTCAAAAAAAGAGGATATTTAAACAACTGGAAATTTGTAAGTATTTTGTTCTCAAACTCAAAGTCACCAGGGACCATTTACTCCATGGCTGTTGTAGAGACTTACTCTGAATTAAAGTAATGCTTAAATATGAGAGCTGGTGAGTGAAGGTTGTGTTTTGGGGTTTTATATCCACACAGATGTAAGAAGGCAGCTTTGCAGATGTGAATTCAGGATGAGTATTTTCCAGGTATTCTTCAATCAAGTTATCTGAATGCAATACATATTTGGTACTTTGATTGCTAAAAGACATTCTCAAATGTTTTTATTAAGGCACCAGCCTCTTCAATCTTTGAAGGTTGGTTGGTAAACATCCTCTATTACTACAAACATCCCCTTGATCATCTGCCAGCTAAGGCCTGAAAGGAAGGAGGAGGAAAGTAGAACCTTTTTACCTGAGAGCTAGTTTAAGCCAGGTATCCCATTATGTATACATTTTACTGAGAAATGAACCTAACAAAAATACAGCAGAAGAAAAAATTCCTTTGAGACCTGCCGTGTGGTATTTGTGTTGTGAATATAACCATGGTTAAAAAAATATTAACCACCATAGTTAAAGGTAAATTGTTTGAAAGCCTTCGGTTGTACTCAAATATACAGACATATTTATAAACTTTTCTAAGTCCACAAAGAAGTCTGAAAAAAGAGATTAGAGTTTAGTCAGTAATTTCTTCAAGTAAGGGGTTTGGCATCTTTCTGTTCTCATCTCTTCCACTTTCTGTCCAGATCTAGGCATAATTGTAGGCAAATAAGTGAATGTGAATAAGTTTGAATTGTTGGAAAATTAAGCGTAAACGTAGCACGTGGTACCCATAAACATGCTGG
This sequence comes from Buceros rhinoceros silvestris, assembly GCF_000710305.1. Taxonomy (NCBI): domain Eukaryota; kingdom Metazoa; phylum Chordata; class Aves; order Bucerotiformes; family Bucerotidae; genus Buceros; species Buceros rhinoceros. Next base: position 51,419 of record NW_010417979.1, on the reverse strand, counting down.
TGGACCGTTCCCGAGAGTTCCTATAATATTCCCCTGTTTTCATGTTCCTTACCAAGCAGCCATATTAGCCTTTCATTACAGTTTACCTTGGTTTTGCTTTGGGGTAAGGTCACCCCATGGCCTCAGGTCTCTGCGGTAAGGTTACCTCAGGCCACCAGAGTCTCTGGTGCTTTCTCACCCTGTCCACAGCAGAGAGGAAGAGTTTCAGGGCTTGTGTGAAGTGGTAATATCACTTATCCGAAGGATTTTTTTGTTTGTTTGTATTTTTTTGTTTTAAGTCACCTTTATTTTGAAGGGGTATTTTTAGTTACATTCACGTTCTTTATTTTACCTCTGTTCATAATTACAGCTGTTTCTTTCTTGAAATGGTACTTTCATATGGGCTCTAATAGTTTTCCTCTAATTACCATGCATAGTTAGATTTTATTTGCAATATATTAAGATTTATTTTCTGTAACTGCTGTAACATGAAGCTAAGTGACATGCTGGAGCGAGAA
>NW_010417979.1:20382-50808 GCF_000710305.1 Buceros rhinoceros silvestris | reverse complement strand
GTAAAGCACAGAGTCTGTGAGCGCACACTATCCTGGCTGGTGAAGTTAGTTTTCTTTCAGAGCCTTGTGTGATGTTGATATTCCTGTCTTCTCCTCAGCAAAACCGTATTTGCAGCCTGGTGCAGGGATCACAAGGAACATTCTTTTGGGCGAAAACAAACACTGGAACACCCTGGAAGAGTGTACTCAGGTAACAGGTGGCTTTTTGGGTGAGGTTGGTGGTAGCATTTTTCACGTGTTGAATCTAGGTATGAGAAAAGGAACCCTTAGTGCTTCAATGATAACAATGTTTCAGAAGGCCAGGGAGGTGCAAGTAATACTTACGATCAAGGTGTTCTTGTGTTTGAAAGCAATTTTATGAGACCATGTTGCGTTGTATGGAAAGAACTGTGTGAGTAGCGTGATAGAAGTCCCTTCTCCTCTAGCGTAAACCCTGTTATTATTGACAGCTTTTCTAGTGTATCATACCAGATATTTTGGGTGTGCAGTGTGCAGCCAATCTGTCTGGAGATAACAATTGTGTAATTCTTAGAAGTGTGTTTCAAGTCTGTGGATCTTTGAGTGCTGTATGAATGTGGTGATTGCAATCCTGTACTTTGTATGGGTGTGCTATGTAGTGTCTTCCCTGTGTGGCAAAGTGTTCTTTCTTAAAATTTTTGAGGTGTGACTGAAGTGATTGAGGCCCTAGTGATGAGAGAGTCCTTTTAGGTCATCATCTTACAAAGTATGTGGTATCCTCTGAAAATGTATAAAAAAATACATGTCTTTAGATTTGGAAGCATTCCCTTGCCAAGGAAAGACCTTCTGGCTGTGAATTATTCTGTACTCAGGCAGAAGTGATATATGGGATGGTGGATCTCCTTGTTCTGGGTTTCAAACACCTTTTGCTATAACATGCCAGTAATGCTGTGTTCTGCAATATTTGAAACTGGGCAGCAAATTGTTTTTGTATGTAATTGCTAGATAACCATTTGTGACCCTTCTTAAAAACTACTACAGCAGAGAGTTTTACTTGCCACAGCTCAGAAGAAGATCCATTAACAGAGTGTGCCAGTCTGGGCTTACTTGATTTGTCTCCCATCTGTGAGACGTCAGTACTGCAGAAGCTCGTCTTCAATTCCCCTTACATCAGTCATGCTAAAAAAGGAAACCGTGCCATGTGTGGTAACCAGATCTGCTATGTTGTGTGTGGGGGGGGTTTTTTTTTTTTTTCAAATGCTTCTGCTGAATCTCTTGGAATAAGATTCAAACTACATCTGAGCTGAAGTTTGGAGTATATCGACAGATTTTTAAACTTGCTTGTGCCTGACAAAATTAGTATTTTAGCCAAGATTCAGGTGTGGTGTTTTTCCCCAAAGCAATGAGTAGTTGTCTGGGGTTACTAGTAAAGCCAATGGGATGAGGTTTTTCATTTGGGTACCTCAGAGCTCAGGCCTCTCTCCTGGCAATTGCTGTCATAGCAGTATTGGATGGATCTGTATTTTCCTAGCAAAATTGGGAATTTTTCTTCTTGGAGGCTCAGGGTGTGGAGCTGGCCATGCCAGCCTGGCACAAGCCCATTCAGCCCCTGGAAGGGCACATCATCTTCTGGCCTCCCCCTGCTCCAACATGGCTGGTCCTTCCTACCTCCTCCTCTTGCAGGTGTGTGTAGCTGCAGGCTGGGCTGAAGCAAGGCATCAGTCCTGCTGACAGCCAGCGTTTCCAAAGAAGGGGGGAGGAGAGCTCTCCTCCACCAGCAACACATACATGCTTCTAACGGATTCGACCGGCCCCTCTGTATGGCCTTAATAGGATGTTTCTGCTCTAGGTTGTCTGAAATCCATGTGATGCATTACTAGTGTTTTTTTTCCCACGCTTTTCCTAATCCTATCAGAAGCTAACTGTCAGGTATTTGTAAAAGTGACACGGTCATATTGTTGGAATTGGATAAAAATAATTTAAGACCTGCCTTAGGCTTTTTGTAGACACTGTCGGAGGCATCATATAATAACCCTATAGACTGTCAAAATGGATCTCTAAATGTATGGGGAAAAAATTCCGCTGTCAGGTAATCCATATGGCCACAATATTGCTGAGATGATCTTTCCTGTAAAGTATTTTTCTATTTGTGAAACAATTTCAAGCTCTGTGTGTTCTCAAGACAGTGCATTTTAAAGCTAATCTTAAAATTGAAGAATATTAACTAAAGCTTGCAGGGTTTCACTGCAGACATGCAGGCAAGCTTTTTTAGATAGGAATAATGTGGATAGTATCTCAGAATGATTGCTTGTCACCAGGTTGGTTTGTTCTTATTTAATGTAAGAAAATAACCATTTTTATTCTTTTTTGCTAAAGACATTTTTCTATACTTATGTATTCAAAGGAATGACATGTCTTATGGACTCTGTAACTTCTACCTAACAGCGCAGATTTCTAGCTCTCCTGTTAGCATAGCTCACTGAGCTGTGCAGCATTTTGGTTTGTCTGATACAAATGGATAAATGTTTTAATCAAAACTAAAGAACAATGCATTAATTTTTTCCCTCGAGATTTAGAGGCACTATTTATTTTTACATTCAACTGGTGGAATGTAAGCCTTTGCTGGCATGTTTATTTGAATGATTCACTGGAACAGGCTCTTCTCTAGGCTTTTATTTAGAAGAGTAGTCATGTTCTGCCCTCAAGGATGTAGGAAGGCAAGTGAAGAATTGATTTGTTCCTGTATATTTTGGTCTGTGATGGACAATGACTCAAATGGGCTAGAGCAGAACATGCTATTTGGTTTGTGAAATTGCTGAAAAAAAAGTTCGTGTGCAATGTGTACAGGTTTTGTGCCTCTGTTACTAATTCTCCTCTTACATTTGAACTTTCTAGCCTGGTGTAAGATTAGAGAGTTTTCTTTAATGGAAGTGTCTGGCATGCAGAGTGTATTTGATTAAGAAATGGATGTGGATAGTGAGGACTTCTGGGTAGTGGGTGCGTTGGGTGCTTCTGCTGCCGCTGGGCTGTGCTGCCGCAAATGCTCTGGCTGCCTTCTGGAGGAGTGCTGTGGCTGGTGGAGGTGTTGAGCCTCCGCCACCACAGTTCTGTGGCTTGGAAAGTGAATTTATTTACTGGCCTTTTTAATTGCCAAAGTTATGCCCCCCACAAGCCCTTTTTAGTTTTATGTTCTTGAACCTCTAACTTCTGCAACTTCTGTAATTTCCATTTGATTACATTGGCCTGGTGCTGCAGTTTTGCAGTTACTAACATTCATGAAGCTTAGGGGAGTATCTTCTGGTAAAATAAAAGTAAACTCATTTTTCTGCATCTAAACAAACAAACAAAACCTGTTATCGCCTTTTATTCTAAGCCATTATATTAAGTAGCTTTTTTCTGCTCTTATGCTTCTAGGGCGTGTTTTTCCCCAGCACTAATGAATATTTACTGAAGTGTAGAATCCTAATTTGTGGCAATGTGGAAATGTTTCAAGTACTTTAAGAATCAATAACCTTGCTGTTTTGTTTCTTCATAATCTGATTTCCCATATTAAGAATTTTATTTCAGTTTCTTTCCCAGAATTGCAATTTCTTCATAAACAAGGGTGTTTAGTTTTTTGGTGTTCCTAATAAAGGCATGAGTTGTTCAACAGTGTATTTTTCTTTGTCTCCAAAGGTGTTAGTTACAAAGTGGTTTAAGTGCAGCATTTGTAGATAAACAAATATGTTATTTTAGCCCCCTCCCTCTGCAAGAAATAGCAAAATTGCCCCCTTTGCCTTCCTTATGTTTCCATCTTCTGACTTGGGTTCCGTCTTATATCTCGTAATTACTCATTTGCCTTCAGACCATGGTACTTCTAAAGATGATGTCTCTACGATCAGGCTGTGTCAGCATGGTATGTGTTCTCCAATACGCAGTCCATCCATGCATCAGATACTTGCTTTGACAAAGACCATTTTTCTTAAGACTCTACTCTCTACCAAACATGCTCCAGAAATTAATTCAGAATACCCAAAATAATCTACCTAAAGTAGCCTAATTGCTTAGTGCTCCTTGTACTAAAAAAAGCAGGAAAAGTATGTATTTGTGAATCCACGCTTCTCTATACTTGTTGACAAATACGTTGAGAGCCACTTTAACAAAAGAAAAGGCTGTGGTCCAGATTCTCATCTGTACTTGGTCAGCCTGCTTGCAAATGGCTCTGTAATAGTGCGACCGCCTTAAGAACAGTCTCTGCATAATTATGGAGTACATTTATGTGGACTGGGTAATTTTTCTGGCCTTGAGCTGAACGGATGAAGCTGGGAATAGACTTTCATGAATCCTTAATAGTTAGCTGTATTAATAGTCTCTGGATTCATGAGGTACTTTCTTACATTTCTCTTTTGGTTTGGGTTTATTAAAAGTAATATGTTCAGAGTGTTCTGCAACTCTCTTCCCTTTCTTCCCACGCATAAATGAGCGCCGAGTTCTCAAAATGTTACGTCTCATTTTATTAGTGAATTTGCAGCAATCTTGGAATGGACAAGAATCAAGGCAGATTCAAAAACTTGTCTGTTCAGATGAAAATCTGTTGTTGAAGATTCTGCTGCTGCTGTTCATGCCTGGGCATGTAGTTTGAGAGAAATTATATTAACATTAAATTTTCTTTATTGTGTGTAATTTTGCTAATATTCTTGGAAATACAAAATTAGCTGGTTCTGCTACAACTCAAGTATTTTTTCTCATTTGAAAATGAATATAAAATTGGTTTGTTTATCTTTCGCTCTCAGATATCTATCAAGTTACCCTCTGCTTTAGATTCAAACTCTTAATGGAATTTAATCGTTCTGACCCCTGTGAAAGTGATATTATTTTCATAAATGGGAAAATTGCAGAACAGACAAGTAAAATTGCTTGTATGAATTATGGAGAGCTTTTAGATGTGCCTGTTTTCAATAAATTCTTTACAAAACGTTTTTATGTAAGCTGTAATAATATTTATGATGTCCAAGCAGACAGAAAAGTGCCTTTTTTTTTGTTTCCTCAGCAGTTTGAGGAGAGGTGTGTGACCAAAAGGATAACTGTGAAATATTGTTTATAGAACAGTATATCGTGAAATGTGGATAAATCTACTATACTAGAGCTATCTCCTGAGAAGAGTACAAAATAGTTTTAATTTTCCTGAGGAAACAGGCAAAGAACCCTTTTAAATTTAATCTTAACCTGGCAAAGAGCGTGAAGGTCCTCAAAAGGGCAGCGTAACCCCCACTCTGATGAAAATTACCAGGTCTGCCAAGCGAGTCAAATGGGAGGGAGATGTAAGGTGCTTGTGTGTTACGGAATAACAGGTCATCAGTTCCCATGAAATGCAAGTGTAAAAGAGCCTTCTCCACTGAAATTGAAAACCTTGGGTGTGGAGGGAGAAAATATCTGGAATTACTTTTGTCTCTTTCAGTAGGATGGAAATAATGAGTTCTGCTTTATCTCAAAGGTGGCGTAGATGAATGTTTTCTTTTCCTTGAAGGAAGGTTTAGAACATAGGAAAGCAGAAGTTCGGTTACATATGCAAAAAACTTTATAGGTTAAAAATTGTCTTTTTATTATAGTTGAATTTTGAATTAGGGATAGAAGAAGAAATGATTTATGGAGTGTGAAACTTCTTAGAGATTACTAGGATTTTCAGTTTGACAGTTTCAAAGCTTTTGAAGACTGAATAAATTCTGCTCAACAGAGTGGAATTTTTCATATTCTCTTTGATATTTTGGAGTTACAGTGATGTAGTTAATGCCTTTTTTAATGTATTTTATGGGTAGTATTCATCTATACAGCTCTTATTATGAAGCTTCCCCGTGTGGTGTATGTTTTCTGGTGTGCTGTTGAAGGGGACTGGAGGCTTGTAGAAGTGGTGCTCACAGCATGCATGCAGTTAACTGAAATTTCTTTTTAGATATTCCTGGCTTAAACACTTTTTGCGGTAAAGGGTAAAGTAGCGGAGTTTTTGCGATATGCTAGTAGATTGTGAAAGACTGGCAAAACGCGATTGCATGTTTTGTTTCACAGCTGCTAGTACATGCCAGTGGAAACCCCTAGGTTGGTTGGTGTGTGGATGCTGTTCAGTAATGGTGCTTCCTGGCTTCTAGTTTTGTCCCTCTTAGGCAGTTGTCTGCTTTCTTGTTTGGGGTGTCCAATTTGTCTAGCTAATGTATTGCTGCTCACCTTGCGTATATTACTTGAGAAAAGCCTTCATGTAGAGAGAAGTTGTTATGGTCCTTTGCCATGTGTGCCAGAAGTTGGAAGACTTAATTATTTCTGACTGTTGCTTGGCCACTGGATGACCTTCAGCAACTCTTTTTCTTTCTCTTGCCTTGATTTCCCTTTCTTTGTATTAAGTTTAATGATATTTACCTTATTGTAAAGTACTTTGAGCCCTTATTAGTGGAAAGCTTCCTAACAGTGTCATATTCTCTATAGTGTTTCCTTTGTTTTCATTGAGGAAAAGCTTTAAAATTCCAAATACAGAAGTCAGTCAAGATGCCAGCTCAGTCTTTCATTTATTTTAACTTCAGTCAAATAGATTGAAACAGGGGGTGGAAGCAAAATGTGAAAGTATTGAGCTTTCGAATAGTGAATTTGTAAATTCTTTGCTGAATTTGCCCTTTACCCTTGTTCCTCCAGTATCTTCTGTCATAGACAGATTATTATTACTCTGCTTGGCAGCAGGAACTACTACAGTAGAAAATCCTGTCCTTCCCTTATAGCTTTGCTGTGACAGAAAGCTAGGCTGAAAAACAGCAATAGGACAACTTTTCTGAAGAGAAAACCTGACTTCTAAAGAGGGGATATTGGACAGCAAGAAGGGTGGGTCACTGCTTCATGTAAGGGGAAAAAAGTGGACTCTTTGCATTCGTTGTTGATGTTCTCCATTTTAAAATTAGAGTATTTGCATTCCTTACTTTAAAGTGCTGCCTGTTGTCAGGAGTAACTGCAAAGTTGACATTTTTCATGATTGTGCTCTGTACATTGCTAGGGGTTTTACTTTGGCTTGTTCAGGACTGGGCAAAAGCATTAGTTCGTAGACGAGAAGCTCTTTTAACTCAGCAGTATCTTCTTGGTACAGGTGTTTTACTTGTAGGACGTGCAATTACATTGAAAGTGCACACAGAGCCATTTATACGCTGTACAGTCATGTACTCTTTGATTAGAAAAACTGGCCTCAGCATGAAGGTGTGTAACCCATGGTGGTGGTGAATAACTAGGAAAGGTTATGGCATACTGCACTAGAATGATGTTGTGAACATCAGAAGCCTCTCCAGGTTAAATGAATTTAAAGTACATTTTGCGCCATTACCCCTCTTGCAGAAAAATGCTAAGAATTACAGTAATTGACTCATGTTGACAGGACAGGAAAGTAGTTAATGAATTAAATGCAGTTTTACTAATTTTGATGGATACTGTATAATTATGATGTCAAAGGTATTTGAATTTGTATCATGCTGTAAATCTGCATCAGGCTTCTAGTTTACTCTTGATGAGAGGAAAAAACCCAACAGAAAAAATGAGAAAATACAGACACCGCCCCAACCTGAGCTGAATCTCCCTCATTCAAAAATTGAGATATAATTCAATTTCAGATCCCTTTTTTTATACTACTATATTTTAAAGTATGAAAAGGTAAAAAAGTTTCATTAGCTGAGCTTTCTTCCTTGTTAGTAGCATATCTCTGAGAAACTTCTGAAGGTCTTAGTGTCTGAAAAGCAGAAGGTAAATATTCTCTCCCAATTTTGCTGTCAGCAGAGAATCCCCTTGACAGCTCTGTGTAGTCTTCTAGGTTTTTTCTGTCCTTAATAGCCTTAGTTTGACTGGAGATCTTAGAGCCTGAGGTAAAAGGCAGCCTTCCAAACTACTCATTCTGTACTCACTAAGAAGAAATAAAACTTTGTTTTACCTAAAAGTGAAATTTATGGATGAGTATGAGAGATCAGATTGTTCTGGCAGTGACTCTTGAAGCAAATGTTCTTTAGCTTGACAAGCCAAGCATGAAAGGATACACTTTATTAGAATGCAAATTCTATGTATGTGATTCATTTGTTGCGTAATACTTTAAGGCATTTTTAGTTTATTGGAATTATACCTGTATTAGTATGTAGAGAGGCTTTATTAATGTGTCAGAAATAGTATTTTACTATTCACCAGGATGACAGTCAAAATGGCTATAATTTTAAAGTTAATAGTTCTATATACCATACCTTCTTTTATAATAAACAACTCAAATTTTCCCAGAATAAGGGATTTCAATTCTTACTACTTTTTGGACACCTTTTTCTTGGTACTTGCTTCTGCATTGCCTTACTACTTTTCCTGCTTCTGTGTTCTTCATCATTTTGCATTCATTGTTTCAGATCTTCTTTTTATTCTGAAGGTTCTACTGCTGCTAAGTTTTAAACCTTCCTTTGATACTTCATCCCTGCTGGCCTTTCTGACCCAGAAGAATTTGTGCCTCAGTGAACTTTAGGAGCAGCTATCTTGTGTTTCGAGAGTAATTTTAAGAGCTTAGCTGTGGCTTTTGAGTGGGCTTCTTTTGTTTGCTGTATAGGTTTGTGCAAGTCAGCTGCCTTGGTGCTTCTCAAAATCCTGTGTTTCTGATGTGTATGAGTAATAGCCATTAGTGCTGAACAATCTTGTAGCTGAAATTATCTATAAAAATGGAGTTTGCTTTGTAGTAATGTTATTTATTGGTTTCTGGCATTGAGCATCTTCAGTGACAGCATACGTTTGGCTGGAGTTGAAACTTAGAGCAGTGTGAAAGCTTTGCTCGGAGGTGGCCTTTCAGCAGTGCTGCCCCGTAGGCTGTTCTCTGTTGTGGCAGTGTACTCTGGGTACGAGAATTCAGTCATCTGCTAGGTGCAGGGCTGTGAACATACCAGCCCAAACACTTGGGAATTAGGTGCTGAAGTCATGTCTCCTTGTGACTAGGATTCACAAAATAGGTTGCAGGCTCGTATCCAGTGCTGTGGGAGCAGTAACATCTTTTCCTGCAATGCATCATCTCATGTTTGTTGAAGTTCATTGGTGAAAATGGTCTTCATTCCTCTGGTAGTAATTACAGTAATAATCAGCTAATGCACGTATGTCAAAAGCCTTTTGTTTTTATTATGAAGGGAAAGACAGACCTATTAAAAATATTTTCATAGCTTTATGATCACATGAGAACACTTTATGTAGACTTCTTTATTTAGAAGTAATAATGTGTATAGGTGGTGCCTTCTGAAAGAAACCTGAGAAGGATGTTTTGCACTGATACTTGTTCCTTCTTTCTCTTGGAAATCTGGATTAATGAATAGGATATCCTGAATGGCCTGCTCACTTCTCTTGGGAGGTGCATGGACTGAAGATTGTAAAGGCTAGTGAGGAAAATAGGGTTTTTTAAATGTCTGTGAGAAACATCTGAACTTCTTGTAGCTATTTTTTCAGCAGTTTTGAGTGCTGTTAGATTCTGCTGAGAATAAATACTAGTTATTCTTAGTGTTTCTAGAGAGCATTCTCTTTCCCCTTCCTTTTTTGAAAAGGCTTTGGCTACAGTTTCAATGCTATTCCTAATGTTATTAATTACATGAAGCTTCTGAAGCTTTGAACTGCCGTTCTGCAGGTGACTTGCTGCTCTGTGAGAACAGCTTTTGGAGGATGTGGCAGAGAAGCAACGGAAGTGAAGCATTCCTTGGGTAGGGTGGCCAATTCTGAAATGAGGAGGATGAATCTGCAAGGATTCCTCACCTTGCTTGTAGTACTTCATATTGGCATTTGGAATGTAGCAAAGAATCCTTTGAATTCTCTTCAAGTAACACATTTTAGTTCTTTGAGGGGTGATGTAAGAAAATAGCCTTTTTCAGTAGAACCAAGTTCTTTCTTCCCTCCCTCCTTATGTACGCCTACACCAGTGTTTTTTCAGCTCTGCAAGTGTGTTTTTTCTCACTCTCTCTGCTGTGTAGGCGGCCTTCCCAATCACAATTGAGCTTCACAGGGAATCTTTTTTTTTTAAAAAAAGTTGTCTTTACACAGCAGGTCTATAATTTAACACCAAAGAAAATGGAGAGTTCTGGATTAGAATTATGATGCATCTTAGCAATGCTTGAATAGGTGGAGAATTTCACCCTAAAGAAAACAAGGATAATTTTTCTTGGCATAAGGCTACCACCTGCAGAAATTATTTATTTACCTGCTGCCCAAATGACTTGCCAGAATGTCAGTAGCAATCACAAGCAGATGGATTTTAAACCTTTTACTTGCTTCATTAGACTGAGTTACAATTGAACTTTTCTACCCCAAAATTAGAATGTGATTCTACTTGAAAGAGACAGGCTCAGTTTGTTAGTGATATGAAGTTTAAAAATGCAGTTCTTCCTGGAATGTTACCTTGATTTAAATAGGAGTTTAATTCTCTCTACCTTTTGGAAACTGCTTTTGCTGCACTTGGATGATTTTTGTGTGTGTGTGTGCGTACTGCAGCTCTTTTGATGATGTTTCTCCTTTTCTCAAGATCTTAATTTCACACAGTATTTTGTAATAAGCCTAAACTTAACTTGCAGTTAAAAAGTTTCAACTCTGAGAGCTATATTTTTAATTGCTTAAAGGAAGATAGCAATAAGTATTTTCTTGAGCACTGTCGATAATGCTGTCTGGCACTTCGAGAAGAATTTTAGTTGGTACTAATGTTCCTGCTATTGAGTATTCAGGCTTTATTCTGCTTAGAAGTACTATTGGGAGAGTAGCAATGGGTGACTTAAAATTATTTGCTTATCAACCTATCAAATTACAGAGATAATTATAATAAAATTAATAGCACTTGTACCATGGTTTTATGTGAGTTTATGCTGGGATTGCAGCTGAAAGCCAATGTCCTTGTCTGCTTATCCTGCCCTGGGCCTTTTCTACCTGATGTCAGCACAAGTGCTTACGTAGCTGTGCAGTGAACTGAATTCGGGGAAACCAGACTGGAGGGCTTCTCCTCTATGCATGAGCTTGGTGTGGGAGTAAAGGAAGACAAAAATTCGTTGGTGGTATGTACCCTACCTCCAACTTGTGCCTCTGTGGAGTTCTTGGGACTGTGGCATGGATCTCCATGGTTACGTCAGTTTGCCCAGTCTAATTTTAGAGGGCTCTTCTCATCTATAGATGCAAGCCTTTTGTAGCAGTAGACAGAGGACAGATGTTAAGCCTGAAACAGTACATTTTTTATTACAGGAACAGATAAATAGGAAGGACCAGCCTGGGAAATCTTTTCCTTGCTACTCTTGGAGGCTACTTAGAGGGTGGCAGTTGGTGGTTTAGATAAACTCACTCATGCTCTCCCTTGTGTCTAACATGTGTGATAGGCTTTACGTTGAGTAGTCAGGAAAAAAAGCGGGCCACAGCACTGCTAAATGTCCGCTTTCTTTCAGGTGTAACCAGATGTTTGTTTGATCTTCAGATGCCTGGCAGAAAGTGTTCTGGAAGAAAATAACTTGATTCAGAGAAGGGGTGGTAAAAGAAAAGTTGGGATTGTTTTAGTGAGAAACTTCTTGTGCAGGCTTTCTCAGATGAGTAAGTTAGCTGCAAAAACCTAATAGGTTTTAAAAGATTTTAAAAGGTTCAGGGTTTTATAGGTCTTCATTGTTGTTTCTGTCTTCTTACAAATGTAATTTCCACAATAGCCTTTACCTTTCGAAAAAGATTTCACCCATTCATTTCCCATTCAAATTTTGTTCATACCCATGGTGCTTCTGCTTCTAGGTTTCACCGTGCTATGATTCATCTGAAGGTGGTTGTGACAGCCATCGGGAGTTTTTGCTAAAGCTGCATGTGCCTGCCTTCTCAGGAACTTGGATGGGTAAGAGTGCATGCTCCACTTTCTGTACTGCCTGACAGTCACCCTTTGGAGTAGTGCTAGTTGCCATAAAAGCAGGGTTGGCTTTGTGCCTACTGATAGCATGCAGTGTTACATACTGTAGAGAAGGGTTGGACTCCAGCAGGGTGGTTTACCCGGGTAGGCTGGCTGCAGCTGAGTGCCAGACTGTATCCCGGTCTGTCACCAAAGGCATCCTTTATCCATGAGAGCTTTTTTCAGGAGGGAGATAGATGCAGAGGGACTAGATGGATACTCCCTCCCACTTTTCTACTAGGTATTTCTAGAAGTGTTTGTAAAAGCAGGCTGGACTTGTTCAGGCTGTGACAGAATGCCTAGTTTTGCCACGTTTTCTAAAACACAACAGCTTCTGTAGGTGGTTTCTTTTAATCCACTCGTGAAACTAATCTTGTGGTAAGGAAGAAAGGGATGAATATTCTGAATGCGCTTGATTCTTGAAAAGGACTGGCTTTTAGTATGTGATCTATCCTTTCACAGAGAGATATACAAAAGATAAAAGGATGCTGCAAGTGTGAGATCCTGCAGTTCTGCCCGTGCAGCCTTGCCCTCTGCCTTGTATCAAATGCAAGTAATTTGTGGTTGTGTAATGACCTGGTTCAGGAAGGCATATCAAGAAGTTTAGAAAGTTGCAATGTGTGGTTTTGGGGGTGTGGGGAGGAGGGATGGGGATCAGTGGTGTTGGTGTTGCAAAGGCGGGCAGGGGTGGATTTGTTTTCAGATGGATCAGCTTCCTGAATTAACTCAACATGTTGTGCAAGGCTTAGTGCTGCCTGAAGGGAGGTGACCAGGATACTTGCTAGGGACCACAGGGAGAACAGCATTGAGTTCTGAACTTAGTTTAAGCTGATTCATCACTAGGCAGTTAAAAACATAGTCCCCTCTACTGAACAGATTTTAATGATCTGTGTATTAACAAATGTTGAAAGCCATAGGTGTGGGATATGCAAAGTCAGCTCAGTCAGTGTAATAAATGTCAGTATTAAAGAAGAAACCCTCCCTTTTAACCTCAAGTTCATCAGTCTGTGTGACTGAAACAAATAAACTTTCTTATTTGAGAGAATTTGCCCTGAGGTAGTTGTCGCAGTTTTTTTTGACAGTGTTGTTGTGTCAAAAGTGTCAATTTAAATCTGTTCTTCTGAAATACTGTCAGCAAAGCTGCACTGTCTTGGCAGAGGACTGCCTAGCCTCTGAGGTTTCATTTATTGTAGTAACAAAACCTTTCCTTCAGAGGACTTTTATTTGAAACAAAACATTTGTTTGCAGATCTAGAGGAGCCCTTGGAAAAGACTGTTTTAATTATTTTGTCTTTCTCCTTGAATTATATTACCTTTTCACTTGGCACTATCTTTAGTGTTGATTTTTACATACAATCATTATTGTGATTTTCTTTAATATGTAGCTCGTGAAGTTACACCACACCATAAAAAATTTGTTTTGGTTTAGTTTTGAAGTTTCTGGTCCCAAGAGACACGCTTTGCCCCTAAACATTGTGTAGTGGGGCATGGATAGAGAAAAAGGGCTGTTTTTAGTGATAAATTAAACACAGTCTCTTAGCTATCAATTTAACTTACTAGTGGAAAGTAAGTGAACAGTGTTTCCCCCTGCTATGGTTAGATTCCACAGGTTGTTTTTTAACTTATAAAGAATGTCCAAGAGGTTAAGTGAATTTTACCAATGATAGTGTCACCATGTTACAGTACTGAAATACTTTCTGAAAGTATTATACACATACAATTTTAGTTCATTAATGGAAATAGTTTCCCTGTGGAATTTTTAAGTTGTTAAATTCCAGCTTGTCACAAATCTGTTTATACAAAGTTGTATTTAAAACTTAATTTGTTTCACTAGTAACAGTTACGGTTGTTTATGAGCTCATAGGCTCATGGTCCTATAGACCCAGTCGTGTTTACTGAAGTCCAAGAACAAGTTTTACAGTTGGGAGTTAAACATTTTAGTAAAGCACACCAGGTAGCTTTTTTAGAAATAGTAACGTGCCTCTGCTGATTTTTGCTTATGTTTCAAATACAGAGTCTAAGTTGATTTGTAAATATATTTAGGTGCAAGACATTCAGCAGCATAAACTTAGTTTTGGTAGATTTCCCACATTCTTCTGTTGGTATTGTCAGGATAAAACTTGTAAAATCCTGCATACAGCTTAACCTGAGAATGCTTATTTCTCCTTGACCTGCATTTAAAATAAAGAGGAGGACTAGGGTGTCACTGTACCTAAATGGCTCATATTGACCTTAGTTATATTTTGCAGGATAGTGTTTAAACCTGATAGTTTTAACTGCACTATTCTTTTCCTGTTGACAGGTTTGAAGACCAGTGGTTTCGGGTAGTAAGGCCTGGTGGCATGGGTGGGGCTGGGTGAGAAAGGTTTTGCTTCAGTGATCCTTGCTTTTTCACAGATGTGTTTAAGAGTGCATAGTGCTGTGTTCGTTGTAAGGGGATACGGCAGCTGGATGGGTACTGTTTCTCTGGATGGCCAGGAGAGGATGTATGGAATTGTTTTCCTTTCCTATGTTTTACAGTTTTAATTTTTTAGGAAATCATCCTGAGTTTTATTTGGTGATTGTACAAAGGTTTCTGTTATTAGGATTTTGTAGGTCTGTACTTCGAGCTGTTTACCTGAGGAGTCTGAATAAAGTTAGGAAAACCCCCTGCTATTAGAGCTTATAGTCTTGGCTTCCTTATAAAGGAAGGAAGGGCGTTACTTGAGGAATGCAGGTATGTATTTCATATGCATGTATGCACCTGCGAGACAAAGGGAATAGGAATATTGGATACTCTCATTGATGCATGTATGTTGCCAAGTTAGCGATTGCCTTCTATCTGTGTATGTACTGTGATATTGCAGTGAAAACTACAGTTACTATCTTTAAATGGAAAAGAAAGTGCTTAGTATATATTTACCTTATTTTATGTTTAAAAACAGTGTGGTTGAATTACCGGAGGTTGACATGTGATAGTTGGGAGATAATTTCACATGCTTGAGAACTGTAATTGGACTATTTAACAAAACTGGATAATGTTCTTAACAGCTAAATAAGTCAATTATAATAAGAAATGGATGTTGACACAAAAAAGAATGAAAGAAATGCATATTCAGAAACTGAGTGTGTATGAGCGAATAAAAAGAGAAAAGACTGGATCCCATTAATTTTCAGCTACCTACCCATAAGCTAGCAAGGGTTTTGTGCTTTGATTGCCGATTCCTCAGTCTGGAATGAGTGATGACTTAATGGTATGTATTGCAACGCTCCATGCTCTTTTCTGTTATAGGCACATGTTGACTAGGCAGGCCCAGAATGAGGGTACACGTGCTGTCTGCAAACTTCCTGATTTCAGAAGGGGTAGGCACACCCAAGTTAGGTTTAATCTAGCTAGCCCGGATTAGAAAAGATTGCAGGGGTTTAACAGCGTGGATTTTAGCATAGCCTGTTTGAGACTGTCAGGGAGTCTGGGTGCTTAATCACTGCGATCCTATGCCTTGGAAATTGAGTGGGTTTTGTAGAACTCGTGTTACTGAGTTCTGTAGCCTGCATAAATGCCAAGAGCTGTTGGTAGATTAAATACGTGTATTAGTGTGTGTTTGATTTTTCTACTAGTTTTACCTTTAAAATGTGAGAGGTAGTATAATTTAGGACTAGTGACTGTGTACTATATAGATGATTACAAATGTATAGTGATGACCAAAAGAGATGTTTTCTGTAGTATATCCTGCTATATTAACAATTTGTGGAACTGGCTGGTGAAGAATGAGCAACCCCAGTATTTTGATTTTCTGCATGGCTTAGGTTGTGTATTGCTACAGTACGGCATGCTGTACTACTTCACTAGTGCTAGACTTCAACAGTGACAGATTTCCGCAGTTAAAATACTTTTCGTTGTTGCAGGTTAGTAGTAAGAATTGACAGTTCAATATGAGACACTGAACAGAAGTATAATCTGTGAAGCAGGAAAAAAAAGTAAGTTCATGGACTGAATTAAGAAAAAAGAAGAAACCACAGAAACTCCCAAGCTGACAAAAAACCAACACCACCAAACACAGAAATCCTCCCAAAAAACCAAAAACCCAGCAGAAGGGACCACACAGTATCAACATTGAAACTGGGAACTGTGAACTTCATTCCTGTGCTGCCTTTGACTGTTAGTGTTATTTCTCTGCTTTGCTTTTAACCCATAGAGGGAAAGTTCTTGGTTCCTTCGGAAAGTGTTTTGAGAACATACGCAATGGTTCTATGTACTATAACTACATGGACTATTAGATTTCCCTAATTCACGCTTTAGAACAGATACACCAAAGTGAAATACAGTGCGTATTTGGAAAGCGTCCAGTTTCAATGAAAGGATTTCTGGGAATTTGGAAATGAGCAATTCTTAAATGATTCCACCTATCTGAAAATAAAAAGTCTTGTTTCTAGCCTGAATTTGTTTAGGTGTAGTTTCCAGTTGCTGAGAGTTCTTTTATCTGTGCTTAATGAGATAGCAAATTCCCTCTATCTCCCAAACAGGCATTTTCAATTTTTTTCCCCCAGTTTTTCAGTGTCCTTCTTGAACTGTAAAATCAAGAATCAATTGCAGTTTCTCTGCCGAACTAGTGCCAAACTAACAAAACTGCTTTGCTCTCTTATTTGATCTTCTTGCTTGTTTAAACATTAGTGGATTGCGTAAGATTAGCCACCACTGTGCGTTGCAAGTTTTCTGTTGCGTACAGAGATTCAGGAAAGTGAACAAGTAAGTTGGAGTACTGCACAGAGCTGTCACCTGTGAAGATCAGAGCTCACACTTTCCACCTGAGATCAGAGAAGATCAGCTTGCTTTTCAGTCTAATTCTCTTCACTGCTTATGCATAATGCAAGCCCACAACTTAACTTTGCTCCATTAGGTGAAAGATAAAGATCAGTGCCTACTAGACAGCGTGATGCTAGCTTTACAGATCCCATCAGCATGAGGCATTAGTCACGTCTTTTTATGTATATAATATTGCATGCTTGTATATACACATCATAATGTTAATGATGCTGTATAGTTTTTGCATTATCATAGAATACCAAGTTGGAAGGGACCTCAAGGATCATCTAGTCCAACCTTTCTTGGCAAAAGCATGGTCTAGACAAGATAGTCCAGCACCTTGTCCAGTTGAATCTTAAGTGTCCAATGTTGGAGTATCCACCACTTCCCTGGGGAGATTATTCCAATGGCTGATAGTTCTTACTGTGAAAAATTTTGAGTGGAATTGAAATCTCCCAGTGCATAGCTTATACCCATTATCTGTCGTCTTTTCCATGTGACTCCTTGTAAAAAAGGAGTCTCTGTCGTCCTTGTAGCATTAGTAGTAACACGATTAATAAGTAGTGCTTCCTGTTGATCTTAATTTGTGTAAGGTTTTTAGCATGGTGGTCTCTTTAGTCTTATGCCTTGTGTATGTTGTTAGATGAATTGTCATAATCTCTAGTTCGTTCCGTATGAAGGCTTGGTACTAATATACAGCTCCTCAGTACCTCAAAGATAGATCATTTATTTTATTGACCTTTAATACCACTAATACTTATTTCACTGAGTATTTTTCAGCTTATATAAATACTCTTTTTTTTTTTTTTTTAAAACAAAGGAAGCTTATAGTTTGCAGAAGTTGCAACAATTTCTAACTCAGCAGGGTAGTTGAAGACTCAGCTTTGGCCCTATATATGGTGTTTTTACAGAATTAAGCTGAATGTCTTAACATGTTCAAGCTGCAACCTCTTGCGTGCCAGTCTATCTCCTATAGAAACAGAAAGGAGGAGGAGTAAGATTTCTCATAAAATCTCACTAAGTTAAATTTTTGCACCTATGTATATTAGAACATATACAAGAGGAGAATTTTCTCTAAACTGGGAAATCCAGGGCATGAAGTCTGGTAAAGCTGAGAAAGTGGTTGGATAGTATTACATTAGAATGTGGTACGTTGGGTTTTTTGTTTTTAATACTGTTGTTTCGTGTCAGTGCAGACCTTCCCAGGTAGTATGAGGGTGGTCATCTCCTTCACCCACATCAGTGTCCTGTCATTTGTGAGGCCGAGTGTCTGGATATGTCAAGCACTCTAGGCTCCTCCTAGAGTGGTGCTGGCCTGGCCAGGCTTTAGTGCCTTTAGATCCTCCACTCCTTACGCACACAGAGGCAGGAAAGCTGCTTCCTCATCTGGTTGTTGGGCTAACCTGTTTACGTGGTTCCGCACACTTAGAATTGTTTGGAAGCTTCTGGTTGTGTAGTTCTGACACAAGAAATGCTGGAGAAGACTACATCTTCTTACGTTTTTTTATTCTTCTTATTTGGTTTTTTTTTCCTGTTTTTTAATCAGCATTGTCAGAATTGGTGTAGCATGACTCCAGAAGGCCTTGATCTTAGTGTAACAGTTGTACCTTAGGGGAACAGCCGCTGCTGTTGTTGCTTCCTCATGCTGCTGTGCTCTTGGTAATGTGTTTGTAAAGCCTATAGTCCAGAGGTACGCTAAGTGTGTGTATGTATGTGCAGTAGTATCGACGTGATTTTTTTGTTATATAAGGAAGTGTTGTATAATCATTAAGTGCTCTTTTATTTTCTTACTCTGTTCTTGTTTTCCTTCATTTTCTCTCTGGCTTTTAGGCATTTCTCCAGCATAACTTTTTATTCCTCTTTCTGCCTTTTAGCACCCATGCTAGATCTCTTTGCAGAGGCTGGCTGAGGAGAAAGGTTAGAAGTTGAGAATAGTGCGTCCTTCCTTTGTCTGAGAAGGGATAACTGCTGCTTTAGCCTCTCTTCTCTGAAAGTAAGTGGCTGTTGGAAGAGGTTGTTTGGAAGGAGGATGAGCTGCAAAGTGACTGGGGCCTGACCACCTTCCCAGGTGGGAGCAGATTAGAATCAGAAATTGATATCATTCTTCAAACATTTACATGCTCAACAATGAGGGAACAAATGGGGACGACCCCCAGTGGGCACATGTTCCTTCCAAGTCTTTGCTCCTTGCATCTGTTCTTGACGATAAAAGGGAAGCAAAGGTAGATTTGGTAAGACTGAAAATTTGAGGAGGTAAAGGCAGTGGCTATTAAATATTTTTGCTGTGGAATTGTGAGCCAAGTGTTCTCTCTTGGATTATTCTGCAAAGCAGTTGTCATTTCCTCATTAGGAGAGGCTAATCTGGGTGCTTTTAGCTTTGTTTTTGTTAAAATAGCTTGGATGTAGAAAGGAATTTTGGGGCTCTTGACCACCTTTATAGATACTGGAAAGATATTTTGAAAAGTAGGTTAAATATCTGGAAAGTCGGATGCGTTTTCTCATATGTTAGAATTGTAACCGTTGTCTTTCATCCAGAAGTCCAGTGTTACGGTTAGCTTACTGTATTTGGTCAAAGCAAAGTTCCCTCTAGCCTAGTGGTGCTGGCTCTGGCAGAGCACAGCAACAGATGTAAGTGGAGGAATGTAGGGCAGGTTTGTAGCTGTAGGCATGTTTATTGTCTAATGACTTCTAGCTCAGGACTTCCTGATTCAGGAAATCCAATATCTTTTACTCTTTGTTGCCTTCCTCTTGTCCTTTCTAATGGCGCAATAGCTTTTTAAATTGAGAACAGAATTGCATCTGATACTGCAAGTAGAAATCTTATACAGTAGTATGATAATGGGGATCATTGGGTTTTTTTCAAGATAATTCCTGACGCTGTCTTTGAATGGGGGTTTTTCTTTGGGTCTTGGGGTTTTTTTGGTGGGCATTGGAGTTTAAGTCAATGGATGCAGGTATCTTCATAGTCTTCAGTGGTAATAAATTCTGCAAGGACTCGAAATGCCAGGTGCTGGATCTAATTGTCGTATTTGATTATCTGTTTGGTACAGTAACCTAACAGTGAGTGCTTCAGAGCTGTGAATCATTGCAGCATATAAAATTTTCCAGGGTTTTGGCCCCTGTATTCATGGTTAGGGCTTAAACTTTTCTGTGCCTACCCCAGATCAATAATACCTCTACTGTCATGTCCAAAGACACACCTGCTGCATTTTATTACCTGTTTTCCCTGTTACTCCCATGTTCACCAAATAATATGACTCCTACTTTTTCTAGGATAGCTGTGCAGTTACATGCCTTCAGTCTGTAGGGGGCCCCAATACAATCAACAAGATGGTCTCGGTGCTCTAAGGACACTGGAAATGTTCATCTACAGAGCAAAGAGGATTGTGGCTGACCTTCTTCTAACGTTTTTATATAATCAGGATTTAAGCTGTTTTCTAATTTTGCCTATTAAATGAAAATGGAGGTTTAGCCTTGCCCTTAAATGAGTGAATTCTGAAGCAAATCAATGTAAGAAACCTTTTAAGACCCTTAGAGCTTTACTGTGCATGTGGGGAATTGCAAGAGTATATTAAATATGTGGAAATTCTGGTATGCAAGGTGTCAACAAACATTGCCATTAGACAAAACTTTAAGGTGCTACAAAATCTGTTCCGTCTTTTATAACCAAAGGACTACAGTTCCTGGTTTTGTTTTTTCCTGTCAGACTTTTCTTCCTGGTCCTTTGTCAGGCCGTAAAGAACTGACACCTTTCTCTTCCCTTTTTCGAATACAAGCAATCCTTGAGGCTGAGCTGTAGGTTTGGTGCTCCAGCTGTGAGCCTTGTAAAGACCGCTGACTGTTCTGTCATCTCAGCTGCAATACAATTTACCCATAAAACAATTCTGCTCTGTGTTAATACCTATGCTGTGATTATGCTCCGTTTCTAAACTGACCAGTGAGGTGTTGAAATAGTACCTCTCGCTTGGCATTTGGATTGTCGGAGCAGCTCAGGATCATCCTAATCATGGCTAATATGAATTAAAAAATATCTATCTTTCATGCTCTCTATTTCAGCTGATCTGTCTAAGCATAAAATATAGTTTTTTCATATTTGATAAATATTTACTTGCTTTCTTACAGTATAGCTTTGTGACTTACAGTATTAGGTTATTTTTAGAAGTACACCAGACCTGCAATTTCAGATTTTGTGGTTGAAAAACAGTGTTTGTACAGTAAGTACTTTTGAAAAGGAATCGGGAAACTATATTGAAATGCTTTTAGTAGTAATTATTATAAAAAAATCAGTCTTTGCTAGTCTTTGTTAGTCATGATAGACTCATTACTTCGTTTTTACTTTTAACCATTGTTCACAAAATTATTTGTCTCTGCTTGTAATCTAGCATTGCTCTAGGATAGCTGTGTGATTACTGTTTTTATTAGTGGCAAATGCTCATCTGAGTGCTCTTGGAGATGCTTTGGTTATACAGGATACTCTAACAAAGGATAGATAGTTCCCTCAGGTTTTGGGGACAGAAGTCAGATTGGATGTCAGCTTGAATAAAAAGACATATAAATTGCACGTTGTATTGAAGATGGATTTGTCAGGTAGTAGAGAAATTTTGAGAATATTTAGAAAGATACGTGTTCTCCACGTTACGCATATCTGGTGCTTTTTAAACAAAAGCATAAGTTTTACTTGTGGTCTTTAGCAGTAGTGCTCCGTGTTGTGAGTTTACGTAAATCAAAGATGACCCTGAGTGGAAGATAGTGAGAGCTGTCTATTCCTTTGTTAGTCAAGGAAAGTTTATTGTGACAGTATGATGATATGAAATGTAACACATGGACCCATATTTTTTTGGTTTTCACATAAACCAGATCATGCTTTCTTGTATTTGGACAAGTACAGGCTTCTTAATCCAGTAAAAACATCACATTTATTTGTTGGGATGTGGTCTAATATAAAATTATCTTTATTCTGATAAAATACTTTGAAGAAGCTTAATTATGTCTACCACCATCCACAAAACAAAAAGTAAACTCTGGTCCTAGGGAGTTTTATTGATGATACTATGAGGCCTCTGGCTAATCTTTTTGTGACTGAAATCTCTCACAATGAGGTAGGATTTCTTTCCTGGACTTCAGTATATGTTTAGACAGCTGTTTATATCACATCGTCTAATGTGATATTTTTTCTTTCTTTTTTCTTTGTGTTTTGTGGTTAAGAGGGTGGAGTCTTAAAGATTTACCTGATACATAGAAAAACTGTTGTCTAAAAATGGAAATGATGGACTGGGAGCCATGAGCTTGAAATTACACTGCTGATTTGCCACAGATTAATACTACTGCTGTCTCTTCTAGTCATCGGTCTCTCCATACGGTGTTTTTTGCCTTTTAGAGGCACTGAGGCAATACAAATTTCTTTCTCATGCTTGGGAGTTAGTGGTTTTGAAGACTTCTTGGTAAGATGGGTGATGTGATATGTAAGAGCTCACCGTTGTTTGTTTGGTCTCACAAGTTCCAAAACAATAGCAAAATGTAGGAGACAAATACCTTGAGAATTGTTTTCTCATGGAAAATGCTCTATTTTGAGGGAGATCTCTGTAGATCATTGCCCTTCTGTAAGGTAATGATGTCATCATCGCTATTCTCTACTTTCCATAGCATTTCTTTCCCTTCGGGTGTAATGATGCTGCCCTGTTCAGGTGAACGTGGTAACCTGTGGTGGTAACTTGTTTTCTTTTATCGTCTTGTTTATGTTTTTCTTGAACTCATTTGCCAGATTCCTGATGTTTTCTCTGTTAATGCAGAAGCAAGGCAAAAGACAGGTGTTCAGAAGATTCGTTTGTAAAACTTTACAAAATCTATTGTATGCACCAAGTAGAGAATTTGAGTGTTTTGAGTTTTGTTTCTGAAAATGGGTGCTAGTGTATCTGAGGACACTGCCTTCTGCCCGTGGTGTCACAGCAATAGCACTTCTTTTGTATGTATGCCAGCAGTTACCTTCTTTCCTCTGGTAGTACTCCAGGTATTCTTCCTGTAAGCAGAGAGTGCATGTCTGTTGGACCCAGACTTCACAGTCCAGCTTCACAGATGATTTAGAATAGTCCTGGAGATATTATCAAAGTTCTGTCCTTCAGCAGATTTTTTCACATAGTATATAAGGAGTCTTGGGTCTTCAGACTCCATTTTTACGTTATCCGGGCTTTCAGATCTCTGAACTAATAAATACGCATGCATGTTTTTAAAGGAAAAGGAGAAGGCGGTCTGTTTCTGGATTTATGGCCATTGTGTTTCTGTTCGCCACTTTGTTTCAATCATAGAAATGAACTCGTGTATGTGAATAAGTTACTATTATTAAATTTCTAGCAGAAAGGAATGTTGGTGAAGATATTGGGGGCGTGGTGTAAAAATCTAAGTGAGTTGCTGGAAGTCTGAATTCTTTAAAAGGCTGAAAGATGGTGTCATACTTTGGTATGTGTTGTCGCTACTTCAGCTCTGATAGATGCTCGGAGTCTGCACTGATGTAAATGCTGGGTTTCGGTGGAATATTGCTGTTTCACAGGAAAGCGGAAAAATCAAGCTTAAATACATGTGATCAGAGCTAAAACAAATGTCTGCATATGCAACTACGTGTAAAGTCTAAACTGTTTTATATTAAAGGTGTAAACACAGTGTATGACATCAGCTGGAGTCTGCATGTAACTACTTTCTAAAAGGAAAAAACCCTCACACTGAAACTTGGTTTAAAATTGTGATTGCTTAGAGATGAATTGCCAAATGTGAAAAAGCAGTTGAATTAGTATGGATATCAGCATTAGTGTAGAGGGTGTAATTTTTTTGCTAACTGCACTGATTAATTCTGTTTAAAGTATTTCCTGTTAGTTTCACAAGATACCAGGAAAAGAGGAGACTGCAGTTGGAAGGAGCTTTTCTATTTGAGGAGGGGAGTTGAAGGGGAAGAGAAATATGTTCATGTGCGTTGTTGCTTAAAATAAGTCACAAAAATGAGTTTATATATAAAGACTACTTTTTTCATTTACTGTAAACACCTCTTGGAAAAACAAATTTACATAGCTGTATTAAGATGACGTTTTGTTTTCAATTGCTGTCAATCTGTTTTTCAGCCTGTAACCTTAGAACCAGATTTTAGGATCTAGTCCTTAGAATCTGTGTGGTATCTCCAAGCTGGGACAATGGTGTTGAGCAGACTTGAAATACTTACTTTAACTTGTAGTGCTCAGTATCCTTAACACCTTGCAGAATGGTATTTGGCTGTTAGCAACAACATCAGGTTTATGACTCTTACTTGGTCTGTGATCCAGGACTGCTACCCATTTCTTTTCTTCTTTATTACTCTTCAGATGGCTAATTCTGTGTATACGTGCATGGGGTTTTATGACTTCAGTTATCTCAGAGCATTGTGTTTTGCTTTCACCCGCATGGACCTTTACCCAGTCACCTTTAGAATCCCTGGTTTCCCAAGCTCACCTGGAATAGGGATTGTCTCCTCCATACTCCTTGCAACTCCTGCCCCCCCAGTTTCATGGCATTTGTGATTCTTCAAGGGGACCTAATGTATGGTGACCCAAATTAGTAATGAAAATACTAAGCAAAAATTGCTGCAGGTCAAGTTATAGCTGGACTGACCTGAAATGCTTTCTGGTTTTTATACTGGACTGCTGCTTTAGTTCTCTGAAAGCAAATTTTCTAGTTGTTATGCTTATCTACATGGATTCTGTTGGATGTATGGTCTCCAGGTCATGTTGAACAGTGTCAAAAGTGTTATTTACATAAATTACACATGCTGCTAAGATATTTACCCAAGGGAGAATATTGTATTGGTTTGATGTGGCTTCCTGACTATATTTCATCTTTCTCCTCTAATATAAATTGATTTTTACCCCTCTTCTTTTTCCCCCCAACAATATATGCAAATCTTTCTAAGCATCAGAATTACACTGTTTGTCTTAACGCTTTTTAAGACCTTTCCTGCTTTTTCACTATTGTTAAACGATATGTACCCTGTTTCATATTGCTCTGTGCTCTCCTGTGTTTTACTAGTTCTCAAAGCAAATCAGCAATAGCTTAGAAATTTAGTTGTTTATATACTGTAGTACACATTACTGTAAGTAGCTGAATTAAACTGTTAATTTTTCTAATTCAAAGATCAGTGGTTTTTTAAATGAGAATGTGTTTTGAGTGTTACTTTTGCTAACTTTCTTGCCACTGCCTTTTGTTGCCCTAGAGTTTCGGGGTCCCCGATTGTCTAGATCAGATTCTGAAATTGGCTCGTTACGCTGTGTTCCACCACAGATTTAGTTGTCTCTGTAGGTTTGGTGGTCTGAGGGAGATCCAAAATCAATGTGGTCTGTCCAAGTCAGCATGCTAGTGATAAGCCATCATTAAGTAACTCATTCTTAATGAATTTTAGAGCGGTGTTGGTATTTTTCAAAATTAAAAAGATAACACTTCTCATTTTTTTGTGGCATGTGAGTATGATTTGTAGCCCACCACCTCAAAAACTATCTTGCAGAGCTCTGCTGGGGCTAGTATTTCACTCAGGAAGACTTGCAGGAAATAAATAATGCTGTGTTGGTGTTGCTAACCACCTGCTTACGTTTGTGATGTTTTTCTGCAGTTCCTATCTGGGCAAGACTAGGACTGACTTAAAGGTCTTCTTGCCTGAATCAGAACAGTATAAAAGAGCTCAGCGAAGGAGGTTCTTGGCTTACAGAGTTGTGAAAAGCCAGACAAATGAGTGGCCTATGTGACTATTTTTGTTGTGCTGTATCTGTCAT
This sequence comes from Buceros rhinoceros silvestris, assembly GCF_000710305.1. Classification (NCBI taxonomy): domain Eukaryota; kingdom Metazoa; phylum Chordata; class Aves; order Bucerotiformes; family Bucerotidae; genus Buceros; species Buceros rhinoceros. Next base: position 25,392 of record NW_010417979.1, on the reverse strand, counting down.
ATGAGCAGACTTTCTGTAACTTCAGCAACACACAGTATTGCGGAGTGTCTTATAAATGTATGCTGTAATACGTATTGGGAATGCCTGGCTGATAGGTCTCCACCTCTGATGACTGGAACCACTTAGTAAAGAACCATTGTTCAAAAAGTCTCCTCAAAATAGCCGTTGAAGCCATGGTGACTGGAGACTATCCAGAAACCTCTGCTGGCTCTTTTCCTAAATGGTTGCTGTTTGACAAATTTATTTGGAGAATTACTGAACCAGTATTGAACATCCTTTGCTGGTGCTGCCAATTACACTGTTCAAAGAGGACAAGAAGTTACTATATCTCTTCATTTATTTCATTCTGTGAAGTAGACTAAACTGGTAAAATCCAGACACTAAAGAGCAACGGAAGACAGATGCAAATTCAATCTGATTTAGTGTTCTTTTCCATGTCGGTTTTCTGATAACTTATGCTTGATGCATGGGCTTCTGTTTAATCTGTTATGTCTGGGAAGGCATTTTAAGTGCAGAACAAGAAGAAAATAATTCCAAATGGCTAGGGGACTGAAAATGTAACCACACAGCGGAGTTTTACATTAGTTTGCCTTTTTTAACAGGGAAGAAAATTCAAGGTTGTTTGCAAAAAATAAAAATTCCAAGAACTAAACGAGCAGAATTACATTACTAATCTTAGGAAAATGTTATGCTTTTGAGTGAAGGTTGATTTTTCTTTTCTGTTTATGTTCTTTTCTCCATCGTTAGTGGAATTAATCTCACTTATGAACAGCTGTTGGCATAAATTGTCACTCAAACTGTAGTTGTTCTGTTTTCTTGCAAGTCCCAAGCAGATTTAAAAAGCAAACCCCAAAACCTCAGTTGGTAAAGCCATCAGAGGATAAAGTAGGCAGTTTACACAACAGAAGTTGCAGATGGAAATAATTAAGTTAAATAGAACATCCTTGAGTTTGGCCTGCATGTTAATTCACGGAATGCTTTTAAGCTGAAGCCCCTGTTGGCAGGGGAGGTCCTAGCTTGCCCCATCTGCTGATTTGATGGTTGGTTGTGGGTCTTCCACTCAGTGGGGAGAGGACGGGTGTGTGAAGTCTGAACTGCAGTGCACAACACTTGTGCCTGTATTGCTTGTTAAGGACAGGAGGCATCTCTTAAATGTCGTCTTGTTGGTCTAATGAAATGTCTTGTGATGGTTTGTGTTGCAGCACAGGTTCTGAGATGCATTTGAAGAAAACTGTCCTGCACAGTAGGAAGCTGTACAGGTTAGTTCTTGAAACTGTTTTATCAGGGTTTGCTTGAGACTTTTTGCTATTTAAAAATGATCCTTTTCTGAGTGACTCTGCCTTATGAGAGTAGCGTATCTTGACTCGGCTGCCTACAGCTGTGTGCCCTGTCCTGCCTGGCTGCACAGAAGGCAGAGTTGCTCATCAGTCAGTCCTTAATCTGCTGACTTTAACAGCGTTGGTGATTGTTTGCTTTAAATGCCATTCTGGAAATGTTAGCGCTATCTTGATTCATCAGTCAGACCTCTATCCTGCACCTTGCAGTGCAGGATAAAAACCATTTTATTTAGCTTAAACTGCAGTTATTTAGATGAGTAGCTCTAGCAGTCCCTAGTCATTTGGAGCCTAGAGGGAGGTGGTTGTACTGTAAAAAAAGCTGTGTCAGTTTAAGCCCTTTTCATCAAAGACTTTTATATTGGACAGATTACACACGCCCAGTTTAGGTTTACTGTTCTGGTGGCATTTTGCTTCACTCATGTAATGCTGGCTGGACTTTGCAGCACCCGGCGGGCTACCTGACCAGTGCACAGCTGCAGTGCCTGAGATGTCTTCTCCTTACATTGCTTTCCTTTGAAATACCAGCCTTCATGAGCTGTGGGTCTTTGAAATGAGAGTGCAGGGACAATCTGTTCGGTACTGGTAGTGCTGTCTGTGTTGGCATCCAGTGCAGAGCAGAGGGAGGGAAAAGATTGTGGTTCAAATACCAGAGGGCTGAAAAATGGAGAGAAGATGCTAGCCTGGGGGGGCAGGAGGGAAAGACTGTAAGATCTGGAGACTGTTTAAAAAAGGGGAAAGAAGAGACAGAACAGGACAAGGAGAGGCGGCAGGAGTTGATTTATAAGCAGCAAGCAGGAGTGAGTGACAAAAGGGGATTCTGGGGACAGAGGAAATGCAGATAATTAATTTTTTTGTTTTTAAAAGTCCTGAATGGCTTGGAACATTCTTCCATGAGAATGCTGCTGTTTGATACCACTGAGGTATTGTGGCAGATGCTTTCAGTGGAAGGTTGTGGTTTTTTTTTTCCAGAAATATTGCTCTCCAACTCATTGGTTACTTATTGAATTAGCTAACTCCGAGACAGAACATTTTATCCATATATTGTTTAGTTTTGTCTCTATTTTACCAGCTGCATCTTTGAAGAGAGGTTTCCTTTGCCCTTCTTCAAACATCTGTGATACTTGCAAGAAAAAACATTTCTCTGTAAGTGGAACACTTCTCCATGAATATCAAATTCATAGTATGAATTAATTGAATGCATTAATAGGAATGCGTGTATGCAGAGAAGTCTAAACAGTTTAAGAACTGAGTGGTTTTAGTATGTAATACGCTTTTCATGATTCATAATTGAGAATAATGATCAATGCTCAGGGGTAGCTCTGGTTTTTTGCTTTGGTCGTTTGAAATGAATGGTATTCTTTTATTATAAACTTAGTGATAATAGAAGCAGTGCTTGCCTCTGTCAAGATTTGTGAAAAACAAGTCTCTGGAGATTTCTGACTGTTTTATTTAATGACGAGAATAGTAAATCTGTCCTGTTTAGTGTCTGGGTGAGCTGTCTTATATCAAAACATTATTAATTGATTTTTATACTTTACAGCTGTGTTTTGGGAATGAGTACTGAAATGAAAGCCAAAAGCTCCCCTCTGGATTGTAAAAATCATACAATGGAGAAGAGTTAAGGGAAGTTTTTATTTTTCTGGTTTAGAAATTTTCAGCTGGAGGAAACGGGGAGGGTCTTGAGCTACCTTTTTAACTTGGCAATCTTGGAACTATTTAGATCATCACAGGAGTATGGCTAACCAGATCTGTACAAATATCTAGGTGTGTGAAGATGAAGGTAAGCACCCCAAGAGATCTTCGTTTGCCCCTAGATACGTTATTTAAGATTGAATTGTGAAAGTAGGGGTTTACTGGGACTGCTGAAGAACATTGTATATGTTAATCAGTTTCAGAAACATTATGTTTTGTGTTAGTTTTGTTCTGAAACTCATAGGGTCAGCAGTAGTGGGGCTACTGAGATGCTGTTTGCAATGTGTGGTACAGTGTGGATAAAGGACTATGCATGCTTATAACAAAGCTTGCTTCAGCTCGAGGAAGAGGAATTGTGAGGGTTTTCTCCATTTAGAAACAAGCATTTTCTGGGAAATAAGCATCTCACAAATAGCTATGCAAAAGAAATTTGTGGGGTAAGTTGGCTGAGATATATTTTGCCCTCGTAAGGAGACAGACTTTCTTTAGAGTGTTAGTTTCAATTCAGTTAAACAGGAGTGTTCCTTATATATGTGTTGTATTTTGATTTTTTTTTCTCCTCCTACTCAGAAGACATACACACATCCTTAAAATCTTTCAAATATAGTAAAGTGTAAATTTATGTTACAGCTGGTGGTTTTGCATTACAGCTCAGTGGTGCCCTGAAAGACTGAAGTCTTGCTTCTGGTCCTCTCCAGCTCTTGCACTTATCATAAGTCGATCTGATGGATCATTTCAGCAAAAAGAGACTGATGGGTTAGTTTTCTACTCGTTTGGAATCTGAATGTGTTTGTAATGTGAGAGGATGATTGTAGGCCAGAAACAGAGAAGGTAGGAATGGAGCAGGAGATGGGAGGATTCAGTCTCGATGTTGCCGGCAGCAGCAGGCTGTTGGCTGGGCTGAAGCCGTGTTGAACTGCAGCTCTGGGCTTGGTGTGGGCCCTCAGCTCAGTCCCTGCAGGCCTCATAGATGTCAGGATTTGTTTTGTCCCTAACGCAGGTTGGAGAGATCAGTGGGTTGTCATTTAGACATCTGGAGTCTACAGACACATACAATTGATGTTGTTTTGCAGTGCAGGAAAACCTGAAAGTCTAGGAGAATACATTTGCATATTTTTCCACTGTCAAATAATTTTCAGAAATCTTGTGCAGCAGCACAGTTTAGGAGACTGTTCAGACTGAGACATGGAATTCTCTGGAATTGTGGCTATCAAAAGTTAGGACTGCGTGTAGTAGCATAATCATTTTCTTTTGCATGCATGTGTGGTGATGTAGGTGTCTCCTGTTTCCCAGCTGCTATATGCTCATGGAAGAGTCTTCCAGTTATGACCCCATTGTGGTCTCTTGACAAAAAGATAGTGTTCATCTGAGAAAGCAGCTGTTCCTTTATGATGGCATGGGCCTACTGAGGACAGGTTGCATGTACTGGAAAAGGAGGAGTTTCCTTTCCCTCTTCTTTAGCTCTTAGTTTTCTCCTTTCTGGAAGCCAGAAACATGATGCTGAACTGTGGAGTGCAGGATGCAAGTTAGGGCTAAAGTTTGGAAGTGGGGAGCTTGCTTAGACAGGACCAGAGCTACTTTGGTTGCAGTTACAGGGATTGAGGTGGGAGAAAGAAAAGGGGTGCAGGACATTATTTAGCATTGGGGGAGCTTGGGTGACTGGGGATTCCAATGGTTTTGGCCAAGCCAGAGACAGCCTTAGCCTTCCCCATCCTCTATGGTGTGAGAGGGAAGGCAAGTGTGAATGTGAAAGTCTTGGGAGCTGTGGTGGTAGTAGGTTGATGTTGTGCTGCTTCTTACTTGGATTGAAACATCTGTGGTTGAGTGTGCTGTTTTTCTTCCTACCTTTTACTAACAACTTCTACCCAATTGTGTTGTACATGCGCTAATGTTTGGAAAGAATTGTGTGAATGAGGTTTTTTTAACTAAATGAATAGTGGCTGTTCTCTAGACTGTGTTTCATGTAAAAAAAGAACGGAAG
>NW_010417979.1:19672-20301 GCF_000710305.1 Buceros rhinoceros silvestris | reverse complement strand
AGCGTGTATTTGTCCTGTGCTAAAAACAGGCCCTTGTATTCATCTGTTTATAGGAAGGTTTTTCATCTACTGAAATGTAAATTACAAAAATAAAATGAACATTTTGTTCAGCAGCTATAGCTGAAAACCACAAGTGAGAATAGAGAATTGTAAAGGAATAGGACTTGCCTCTCTTAAAAATCAGAATCACTTTGCAGACTACTCAAAACAGGAAAAAGAATTTACTATCTGTGCTAGTTATCCTTTGAGAAGGAAGCTGGCCTGTGGTTATGAAAGCAGATGTATAAATTTAGTAGTCATAGTACTGGTACCATAAAAATGCCCGTTGTGACCACTGTTGCTTTCTACGTAATTCAAATTTTAAAAGTCTCATCAGGCTTTTTGGTATATGGAATGAATTACAAGTGTAGGTGGCTTACTGCATAAACCTCTCAATGGCAAAATCAGCAAATAATAGTGACATTATTGAAATCTCCTACATGGAAACCTTCGACCTTTTGTCCTGTCTGAAAAACACCACTCCATGCCTTTAGTGACAAAAAAAGTTGAAGCCTCAGTTGTTAGCTTAATTACTCATATTTCATATGAAAGGATCTCGTAGGTTTTAAGTGATCTGGTTTTCAGATGTG
>NW_010417979.1:6528-19579 GCF_000710305.1 Buceros rhinoceros silvestris | reverse complement strand
AGGGAAAAATTTATGTGAAGGAACTTGAACTAGGACAGGATTTGGCAAAAGGTTCAATTTCAGTGCATCCAACAAAAAGTACAGCTTCCTTTTTCTTGCACTGCTTTACGTAAACACTCTAATAATTATCTTACCTGTGATTTCATTTCATCACCCAGTTTTTAAAAAAAGCACTAGATTTATTCTTAAAAGTTCAGACTTTCGAACTTGAAAACATCAGCAGAGTAGGCCAGTGGTTCGGGAAATGGCCACAAACAATGCGAAGTACGGAATAACAGGAGAATGGCTAAGAGCCTGTGCTGTTGCATTTAAGTTTAAAGTAACTGGAGAATAAGGAAATAAGCGAATTATTTAATGGGTTGGCAATGAGCTTAGCTGGAACAAGTTGAGGAGAAGCAAGGGCAGCCAACATTTTGTCAATTTGATGGATTACACCTCAGAGTTTGCTTAAAAAGAAGTCATTAAAGAAAATCTATTTCTTTCTCATGGTTTACCAGTGTTTGTTCTCAGGTTATGTTGTGCAAACCATCAGCAGAATTTAGAGTCTGTCCATCATCTGTATACTAAACTATTTTTGCACCATATGGTGTAGAGCTCATGTTGTGTGGGCTTATGGTGCTCTGGTTGCAGAAGGTGAGGAGGGTTGTGCATGTTCCCCTCCCACCCCAACTGCTTGCATCTCTGTGATGCATTTCAGAGCTCTGCCCTCACACCTGTGTGTCTGATTTATGAGGCCAAGGGTTTTGCACTGGGGCTTCATTGAAGAATTGTCTTGAAAGAGGGCAGGTAGTTCTGCCTGAGCTGGTGCTAACTACCTATTTCCTCGCAGAATTTTTGTGGGGAAAAGGGACATCACCTTCTGAAGTTTCTGACAGTAAAAGGACATTAAACCATATTTAATGTTAACAGAAGTTGGGTATGATAGGTTTATATTAAACCCTTAGAAAGAAATTGAGAGTGCTTTACAGCTTCTAAGAAGTCCTGAGAAGAATTCCTTTTGCTAAGCTCATATACATACTAACGGAAACTGCCTTGCGTGTAAATATCCAGGAGAGGATTTTTTTTTAAATATTGGTATGAATCACAGATGTTGGTAAATCTCCTTTCCCGTTAGCGTTAGCTGAGACATCAGGTATTTGTTAAGGATACTTAAAATTGCTGTGTGTTTAAGAATTTGCAAACAAATATATTCCAACGGGGATATGTTCATAGATTTAGCAATTTGAAGGTCTTTGTATAACAAATAATATACAAATACCCATTGGAAACAACAGTGAAAATTGCTACTGTAAAATTTATAAGATTTTTTTTTTCCCAATCAGCCTCCTATTAAGTTTTGAAACTTTTCAGAAACTATGGAGTGCATCTGCTTCATCTGTCATTACATTTTCAGTGCTTAAAACCATGTTTAATGTTAACAGAAGTTGGGTATGATAGATTTATATTCAACTCTAAAAGCAGAGTTCAGTAAGAACATTTGCACCTCAAGTGCCTCCCGCTGCTTAGCAGCGGCATTTTAAATTGTTACTGAGAATGAAAGCTGCTTCAGCATTGTATTATGACAGTCAAGTTTACAGTGATTCCAAGTGTAACTGAGTATAACCCAATACTCCTGTTGTACAGATATTTTAATTCTTTTTCTCACTGTAAAATATTTCCTTTTCTTCTTCATAACGGTGTGCTGGCTTCAGTGTCTTTCAGATGCCTGTCAAGGTATCACCATAGTTTTTTCATGTGTGCACATTAAAAGTTACTTTGTCCATAGAGAAAATATTTTATTAGAGAACTACCTGTCAAATTTTTATGGGTGAAAATGCAAATCACTCCCTTCTTAGAAACAGCAAAGGCAATAGGACATAGGCTAAATGTGAAATGTGGTCTTAATGCACCCGTGCATCAAGTCACAATTTTTATATTTTACTGTGCTATAAAATGTATGCAGTTTTTACCTTTTGTGGCTAATACAAATTTGGGAAGCAATAAGAGCTTTCAAATGCAAGTTCTGTGGCACAATTTCTACATCAATGTAATACAGTGCATTTTAACTGAGAGAACGTATGCGGTGTGTGCAAGAGGAGGACCTTGGGAAGCTTTAAAATGAACAGAAGCGATGGGCCACAGTGACTTTTATGTTAAATGGGAGATTTATAAATAAGGCTGGTGCTGCATTTTTTTCAGTCTGTTATGGCCTAGTGGATTTTAATACCTTTAAGCATTGCTTGAAAGAGTGCCCTGCAGACTTCTTGTTTTTCTTTCTTTTGCAGGTGTTTATTTTGCTTGATAGATCTAAAAGGCTTTCTTGTGTCCTAAATAACTTAAGAACTGATAAGCCTCAGCTTTTCTTAACTGTTTTCTAGCTCTTTAGATGATCTGTCTGTTGCTCTGTTTCTCTTCTTACTGATGCCTTCAGCAGGGAGAGAAGATCAAGTCCTCAAAACAAGTCCACAGTGGAGTACTGCGTTACTCAGATGTACAGTGTCAGTTTGGAAACCCTTCTTATGGGGTGAGAATGGAGCCTGCTGTCTGAAAGGTGCTTGATCTCAAGGGGAGTCTGTGATGACAGCAAGCCTCTTCATTTTCTTACAACCCTCCACACCAAACTGCCTGAAATGTGCAATCACAGCTTTTGCTTTTTCACAATAGTCCCTTTTTATGAGTTTCAGTAACGTTTTCTTTTATGGATGCATTAAGCTTGTTTACTCTCTTTTTGAAACTGGGAAGAACTAGAAGAAAAGATACTTATTTCTATAATTTCAGAAATGTGGCATTATCAGACCCATTTTTCTAGTATCATCCAGTAATTCAATACTTAATGCAGGTATATTTAGATTGATACAGAAACCTGTAGGCAACCAGTTGGTTTCTGCATAGTATTTTCTTCGGCTCATATAGGTGCACAGTTAATTGTGTGCCTGTGCTGTGGAATGTCAAATAATGTCTAGTGTCTTTTTTACTACAATTTAGAAAAGATTAAATCAGTTCTGAAGTAAAACTGTTCCTGGTAAATAACAAGATAAATTTAAGAATGGGCTTAATCTTATGTAAGAGCGTTCATGCGCAGCGATGACATCGGGTTGACTTAGTCAGTACACCGTGACTTTGTATTTTCAATTGCTGTCGTTTGTATGTATTGAACTCACTTTCCCCCGAGGTACTTTCAGACAACTATTCGATCTGTTTTTTTTTTCTATGTCAGTTTTTCCACGTTTAAGAATATCTTTGAATATTTTTTAAATAATGAAATTAAATAATAGATTCAAACCAAACATAATTATTTCTGTTCTGTTCCTGCCCTTGAATGTGCCCCTCATCACACGTCCACAAAGGGGATTTGTACAGTGGAGTGAATTTTTGTGAAGTTTGGCATTTTTTTAACCTCTGTATACAGTAGAAAAGTTACTCTTCAGTGGTAAATGATTGCATGAGATGTGCTTTTTAACTTGCACGCTGGTGAGTTACCGTCCCCCACAGAGAATTTGTAGCTCTAGTGTGTGTCAGGTAATCGAATGGTAGGCAGTTTGACTCGAACCAGTCATGCCTAATGGTTTTCCATGAGTGAGAGTACACTTTAAGTGACAGCCGTACAAAAGTTGAGCACTTTGCAGCTTAGTAGTTATGTTAGAAGTAGGTTTTAAATATTTGGAGAATAACGCTTGACAAAGTCAATGACTGGTACAGTGGTCTGAGAAGAAAAATGACAGTGAAAAAAACTTCCAGCAGCATATTTTAATTCTTTATTAATATACAGTCTTAACTATATATCCATAAATCAGTACCAAAATTATGGTGAAAACTACTTTTAAAAAAAGCATATAGTTTGAATTAAACATTGTGAATGACTTGACCCCAACTTCCCCTCCCAAGTGCTGAAATTTTTATGAACTAACACATGCAGAACATCGTCAGCAGTTTTTCTGTGATGCAGGTTAATGGCGTCCATGTTTCTAGTAGGGGAGAGGTGATGGTCATGAGAGTCACCGTCTTCCCTGTGTCTTGGACATCTGCAACACAGGAATATCTTGGAGACTTAAGCTTTCCTTTGAGGAATTATCTGGAGATTTTTCATTAAATGCGCCATATGCTAGAAACCAGCTCATCTGTCTGGTTTATTTAGAGAAAATTAATAAGATTTTCATAGAATGCTCAAAGTACTTTGCTCTTTCTGGTTATGTTATCCTCAGATCGTATCAGCCATAGAAGAGCAGCTCTGCTGGCATATACTGCAAGGAGGCTCTCCTGGTTTGAATAGTCGTCTGCTCTTACTGGTACCAGATGAACGCTGCTCCTGAGTTAGGCTGAAAAGCATTGTTCTGGTGTCTTCACACAGAATGGCCCAGTAACCAGCCTCCTTATTGCTTTGGTATCCTTCAGGCGATTCTTAATTTAAGAATGTGTGTTAACTCATGCCCTGTGGAAGTACAAATTTTATTTATTTTTATACGGTAATGATATTTCCTGGCAACTTAATGAGATGGTTGTGCACATTTTCACAACACTAGCTCATCAGAAGCTCCCATTACTCGTGAATGTCTAACTTTTCATCCATTTTAATTTTTAGTAATCTTTTTCCAACGGAGTATTAAGAAAATATCCACACAGGTGCATACTACCAGAAGTGCCCCTTTTACCAGTGAAGTTTGAAAGATTTCTTGAAGGAGGAGGAACATTACTCACTTGAAGTGTACTTTCTTTCATATGCTTTTGCTGCCTTATTGGCTAATACTGTCTTGTTCAGATGCCCTTCTTGTGCAGTTTAATTATTTCAAGGTGTCTTCTCTGCCTATTGCCATATTTGGGAATGCAGCTTTCCACAGTGCTCCTGCTCGTTTTCAACCTGCACTTAAAACATATAGACAAAAGTATACATTCTTAGGTGTTTTATTTCCTTTGCCTATGTTATTTTCATATTTTCACATTTCTTTTACTGATGTGTGATAACCTTATCAGAGGTTTTTACTGAAAATGGTCTCTAGCTTTTATCTGAACATTCTTCCACTTCTACAGATGCCACTGTACAGCTGGAATAGCTGTGCTTCACTGGTTTAACATGAAAAAGGATTTATTAGCGTGATAATCTCTGTGTTTCATGTTTGCATCTGGTGGAGTTTGTGGAAAGCTGTTATCTCAGTGCAGAGACTGTGGAAAATACATTGTACATAATCTTCAAGAATATTATTTTCAGTAAGTGTCATATACCAGATGGCTTTGAGACCTGTTTAGCTATCTGTTTTTGTTAATCTTGCTTTGCTTGCTTGAGACCTCAAAACTTAATTTCCCCACCTGCTGATAAATATAGGGTCATAAGAATTGCCATATTGGGTCAGACCATCTGTTCTTTAATTAGGAGTAGTAACAGATGCTTGGGATGATGATGCAAAAAAGTCTGCAGTAGGCAGTTATGACAATAATATACTCCAGGGTATACCTCTCTGGGATCCTGTTAGTTCGGTTTCTGTCATAAAGCTTAAAGACATTTGTATCTTTTCCAGCTCTTTGTTTTTAAATATTTTCTATTATAATGTAATTTTATCTTTTCTTCTCCCCTTTAATGCTGCTAAGCTTTTGGCTTTGCAATCCTGTATCCCTCAGCAGTGCATTCCTTAGGTGGAGGTATGAAGAAATATCCCTTTTTGTTGACAGTGAACTTGTCATCTTGCAATTTAGTTCAACACCTTCTCTTGCTCTTGTAGTAGTCCGGGAAGAAAATTCTTACTCTGCCTTTCGTATGCCATTTTCTATCCTTTTTGGCAGGGGTGGAATCTTACTCTTCCTGATTTTTCCTTTATACTGGTATTTCTGTGCTGCTTGTTTTTCTTGGTTCCTTTGGTCTTTGCAGGGCTGTCAACTAAACTGTAGTAAATGAATGTTTAAAATTTCCCACCATGCTTGAGTTGAGAAAACATTGATTCCTGTGAGAGAGAATTTTTCTCATCTTTTGCCATTGAAGGTACCTAACTTGTAGGAAATACCTTCAGATTTATAGCTTTTAATTGTGGAATATATGCCTTGTTATGGTGAAGGTAGCTTTGCAAGGGGAGTGTTGGCTAAACCTGCAGCAGTGGTGCAGCAAAGTGCTGAGCTGAACATGGAAGGAGGCTACAGTCCCCTCTTCCCCAAAGAGACTACATCCAAAATGAGCAGCAGCACTTCATTACAGCAGCTAGAGTGGTATTTAAAGGATTGATGAACTGGGGGGGCTTGCTGGTAGTAGCAGTGACGTTAATACCTAAACATCAATTCCCAAACTAGGTGTTACGGCAGCTACAGGTGGTCACAGAACCTGAAATAAATTGGTTTGCTAGTTTTCGGTATCCTGTGTTGATCAAGGGCAATTGGTATAGAAATCAGTTTATGTAGATTAACATTATAGTTTTAAATATCGCTGCAAAAGGGGTCTTAATTCTCTTCATTCTTGCCAGTTTTGCAGGGGGAGGCTTACTTCTTACTGGAGTATTGCTTGGGTACTGCCAGCCTCCTTAATTTTTTCTATATAGATGCTTAGAAAACTCATTAAACCTCAAGGCGAGTGGAAATTAGTAGCGAAGGAGTTGATAGGATGAGTGAATAGCTGTGAAAGCATCTTAGAAAATTAATGGGGGAGAGGAACACATTCACGTTAGATACGTTAGCAAAGAGAAATGAAGTGTTGAACCCTATCTGAACCAGCAAGGCAATGCAGTTCTTTTGCTAACATGCTTCCAAGCGTTGGAGCCAGCAGTCTTTGTGTTGTGTTCAGGTTTCCAAGGAGATGTGAGATATTTTTATGAAACCGAGAAATGATGGGAAAGAGAAATTTTAAAATGCGTGTCAAACTCCAAGATACAGTGGCAGGGAGGACCTGTAACATGCAGTATTTCAAGGGTAGGACTTGTAACGCCATATAACTGAAATTTGTCTTTTTCACCAATGGTACTAAGTGTTTAACTGAGAACTATTTTGGGATGATAAACAACATTCCTTTCATTTTTAACTGCTTAGAGGGGAGACTAAGTGCCCACTAACAGTTGCTGTTTGTGCCAAAGTCTGCAAGAATTCTTTACTTGGGATCAAAAACCCTAAAATGTTACTAGGAAATTAAGTTTGTTTAAAAATGCTGGAGAACTGACTCTTGAACTAGCTGATTGGGTTGAGCGTGTTCAATGAAATAGATCTTACAGATTGAGCAACCCAGGAATTTCTGTGTCTAGGATGTTAAGAGTTAGGTAAGACTATATGATGTGCTTGAGTCAACTTCTTGAGGAAACTGGGCCCTACCAGCTGACAAACAGCATGCATGTGGCATGCTATTCATGCAGAAAGTGCTCAGATGCAGGCTTACGTTTAGGGATTCTGGGTATTTGCAGCGAGTCGTGTGAAGCCACTGCAAGAGACTTTGCTACTTGTGAACACATGCCATGTTTTTGAAAGGCCTCATGACTTGACCAAGAGATGGACTTCTGTACTGGTGGTGGCATCACCATTTCTGCTATAGAATATTCCAGTGCAGCATTGTTAAGGTTGGTTAGATGAGTACACAGCAGACTTAACAAGAGGAGAGACTGATCAGCATCTGTGCTTGCATTGTGCAAGTTGTGTACTTGGACTTAACATTTATTCTGGTCATACATTGCTGTAGATTTGTGGCGGTTCTCCTGGCTGTATTTCTATTTCATCTATTTATTTTCATTCTCTTGTGGTTTCGCTTTTGCGTGTCTGCTGTCTCTAAATGGGCTGATCAGAGTCTGTCACTCTGGTTACAATACTACTTGTGCACCTCTTTATGGCTGGCAGGTTGAGTGGACAGGTAGGGCATGTAGCAGGAAATTGGGAGATTCACTTTGAATCTATGAAAATTCAGGAGGAGGGTGAGTGCAAAATAAAAATACGGAACATGGGGAAAATGTTGACTCCAACTTAACCGTAGTTAACATGGTAAATCAATCAGCAGTGAACTTATGTCTGTTGGAAATTAGTCTTCCCCAGTACTACTTGTTTAGGGAAGCCAGCAACCCATGGCATTGTTGGATACCCAGCTGTCATGGTTCTGCTTCTTCTTTATTCCATACGTTAATAAAGGTTTTCTTTTCAAGCAGGCAAAAATGTGACTTTTAATTATATATATGAGAAATACCTGATTCAAGAAAAAAGTTACATATGTTTAGAACATCACTGTGTAATAAAGAAAATGCAAAGCTCTGTCTTAAACTTTGATAGAAGAGTCCTATGTGTTTAAAATTCTGTAGCATGCTTGTAGTTGGCATATCTCTTTATGGTGGTTTCATGCTCATTTTTGCTTTTAAGGCTTAAGTTCTACTGAATATTCTAGGAAGGAAGATTCAACTACACTTACTTTGTAATATGTTAAACCTTAATTTCATCCTGTTACTCATTAAGATATTTGAACATTAATGTAAACAAGCGAGTTGAAAACTGTTTTTATTTGCATTAATGAAAACATTTGTAATATATTTGAAAATACTGTTGTTCTTGGGAAATCATAGAATACAGTGAATGGCAGAAGTTTTGAACAATATGAAGAGTCAAAGGATATTGTATTGATGCAGAAAAAAGGACATCTTTACTATCTATCTCTGATTGCAGCTGTCACTTAAACATACTGATTTCTTAAAGTACCAGGCTTCTGAACTGTAAAAATGGTAGTGAGTGGGGCCTTTGCTTGAATAATGTGATATTCTTGAGACCAAGACAATAGAAGAAAGTTTGAGTACTTCAAAAAAGTTTTGAAAATGCAAAAGCTTTGGGAAATGTTAAAAATTAAGTATTACTGAAGGTTACATTATGCAGTGTATAGGGGCAATTATTGTTTCTCATGAATTTGGCTTTATATGTATAGAAATGGTGAAGGTGCATGTGTACAAATTATACAGAGGCCAGCTGGTGAGAAGAACAATTTTTTTCTGTTGGTTTTAGCACCTGAGTTACCTAGTGCAGAGTGAGTGTCAGTCAGCACTTCCAGTTGTGCAGACATGGGCATTCCCAACTTCACTATAGACAGCAAATTGAAGATTTTATTTATTTATTGGTAAATTAGGTTTCAGTGAAACCTCAAAGCTGAGGTTTATCTTATTTTTATGAAAATAAAAAAATGATGATCTGTCAGGAGAAATTAATCTACTGTTATTCAGTACAGAAAACTGCAAAATGCTTGTGGCCAGCTAAATGAATATGAATGTCTTCGATTTTTTTTTTCCTTCTGCTTGCCTGCTTAACACAACATGCCTGAATAATTTCTATTCAGGCGTGATTGCAGTTGGTTAATGTCTACTTTGTATTTAAAACTTTTCTGAAAAAAAAATTACTCTTTTTCTGAAAATAATTTTTATGCTAAAGGAGTAAGATACGATTTTTTACATTGATGATGAGTTCTGGTCTCTTCAGTTATCTGCCATATAAAACTGACATCAAGTTCCACTACAGGTATGGTTTGCTGCTGTGAACATCTGGCTTGTTAAAGCCCTTCCTAAATGTAGTTCTTTTAATTTTTTTTCCTTGAAGACCAGTGGATAGAGTGTATCTAATTGCGCACATCTTGTCCAAGGAAAGGTCTTGATTGCAATACGTGTTTTGATACAAAGTCAGAAGTACTGCCTATGTTAGATTTAGTAATCAAAATAATAAATACCATTTTGCCAAATGCTTTTACTTGCTATAAAAATCAACGTGGTGAATGAGGCAGAGATTTTGCAGCAAAAAGTGGTTATCTGAGGAATGAATTGAGCACTTGTATAGTAATCTATGTATATGAAAGAAAAATTTGTCTAAATAACATGGCAGGTTTTCTGGATTCACCTTTTGTTTGTGATGTTGTAGAACTTAATCATTTGTTTTAGAGAAAACTGAAGGTGGATTGATACTCATTGCCAGGCTACAGCAAAATGCTGCAGTCTCCACAAAGGGTGTATGGAAGCACATTTTCTGACATGCTTTTGTTTTTTCTGATATGAGGGAAGTATCTGCTCTTGCCTGCATGCAAGTGTCCTATAGGTGAATGACAATTGGTGCTCTGAATACGGAATGCTATTGGTATGGCAGTGTATCATCTGTCCCCACAGTGTGCCGATCCCTCCCAGACAGGAGGTGCTGTCTGGGTGCCTGCAGTCATGCCTGTGCACCTGCCCTCCCGGAACGGAGCTGCCTCCCAGGACGTTCAGGGAATGCAATGGAATTCTCAAATTTAACCCCTGGAAGGTGGTTATGCACCCTCTCTATAAAACAGGGCAGAAAGGAGGTCTGTCTGTTGGTGGTATTTTTAACGTGCACAGTAGCTGTAATGGTATATACAGGCTTAACGTTCTTCCTCGCTGTCCTTTGCACAAGGTACCATGTACCTTTGCACAACCTTTCATCTTTGTTTTCAGCTGAGAGAAGAGGGAAGGCAGCATGATTTCCAACTGATTACATTTTATACCTTACAGAGGGACTTTTGTTTCACATCGTACCTCCAGGAGTTGCGCTGTGGCTGTCGCTCTTGTACGGTCGCTTTTCCCAAAATGCTGCCAGTGGTTAGATGAGTTGGAGAAGAAATGATCTCAGATTTGTCTTCATAAAGCTATTAATTAGGCGTACGCTTTGAACCTGTACCAGTTCTTCAATCCAGCTGCCCGTGTGCATGGCTGCAGTAGAGGAGATGGGGCGTGTTGTGTGGCTGCTGCTTTTGGTGGTCACACTGGCCTGTGCTGGTTTGAAGGGCCTGTGGAATGGCTGTATACAGGTGCTGTATGGCATTCCCGATAGGGACTGATGAAATGCATTGCCTTTGTATCCTGGGAATTTAGCAGAGGGAAGTCCACAGGTCTCCATGTCCTGAGTTGCTGTTCAGTGGCAGCTGTCAAGCAGCTATAGCACATACTCTGGTTCTTTGGTCCTGGCGAAAGGAATTCTGCTGGGCCAAGCAGGACTGCTAGCACTGAAGTCCAGCCAAGACTCTGAAAATCTTAAAGCAGTTCCGAGTTTGACAATGTTTGGTCAACTTTCAGAGCCTTTGAAGATACAAATTTAAAAAATAAAACCCAGAGAAGTTGAAGAAAAATGCACTTTTTTGTTTCACCTCCATTTACTAGAAATTGGGGATTGTGGTTGTACGAGTTTTGATTGTTTTCCTACTCTTTCTGTTGGTGAAGTCCTTCTTTTTCCTTCTTAGCTGTTGTAAACTTAATGCAGCAATGTCCTGCTCTTTACTTGGGACTAGTGTTTTGTTCTAAACTTAACCAGCTGTAGAAATGTGGTAGAATAAAGGTCTTTTTATGAAAAATGCTATAGAGTGACATGTAGTTAGTTTCCTCTTCCTTTCTCCCACTATTTTCCTTTGCTGCTGTTCTTTTGTCTGCTTAGTCCAGACAAAAATAACTGTTTACAAAAATTGCTCCCTACTTATTTATACTTACTTTTTTTTTTTTATTTGAAGGAGCAAGAACTATGAGAAAGGGCCAGAGTCAGGCTGAGAACAAAATGTCAATCCTTTTTTGCGTTCCTGATGTCTGATATGTTTTTTTGTATATTTACAAACATAGATGTAACCCTAGTCTTTTGGATGGCTCTGAGTCTTATGCGTCTCTGGCCCTGGTAGAGAAGGTACCGAGGAAATTGTTTTCCCTCTTGGAAAACTCCATTTGAAAAGGACTGTGAATCCGGCACTTGATAAACTTTTCTGTTGCCAGTGAGATCATCTTTACTGGCTACCGGCTTTGAAAAGGAAATGCCAATGGATTATGAGGAAAAAGGAAAACGTACCTGTTAAGACAAAAAGCATGTAATATGATGTAGTATGATACAACGATACAGAAAAGAGTGTAAATGCAGCGGTGTGAGACAATGCATATAAAAAATGCTGGTGAAAAAACATTGCTTCTTTTACGTAATAGGACATTGCCCCTTAAGATTTTAGATTGTTCCACTGTGGTGGAACAGCATCTACATCTGCCTTTTTACCTTGAGGCGTTCCATTAGTGTGTGGTGAAGAAGTCACCTTTATGGTGCTCCATGTATAGCGTTACCTGTGCTGTCTGCATTATTCTTCAGTTTGTATAAATGAGTATCTCATGGCTGTCTTTGGAGCCAATTAAACGTCATCCTCCCAGGAACCGATTCTCTGTAAGCAGAAACAGCAGAAGTGTGATGCTGTGCTGCGTCCCACAGAGGATGAAACATTTCCCTAATCGCCGCTTCTGCCTTGCCTATCAAATCGCATCCATTTTATCAGCTGCATTTACATGTGAGAGCTCTAAGCAGAAACCTCAGGGCATAGTCTTTAAAGTGTTTTTTTAAGAGATGGTGTTAATAGAATGTATTTTCTTACTAGTGCTGTCACCCACGGATTTAAAAGGGGAAAAAAAACGGCTGCAGCTGAAAGCTGTTTTAACAATTTCCTAATGGAGTGGTGATAAGAAAACGAGTATTGTAGCAGTACAGGCCTTTGGTAGTTTGGGGAGGCGAAAGTGTGATAAGAAAACGAGTATTGTAGCAGTACAGACCTTTGGTAGTTTGGGGAGGCGAAAGGAAGTTAATCAGTGATGCCAAATCCAGAAGGTGACTATATGATGAGGCATGGTGATGGGGCTCTGAGAACCTTGTAGTATTTGTGCACTGGTTCCAGCAGTCTGTTTCCTCTTAAGTTAATGAGATGCTTATGACTTTTTACAGCCGTTTCACCTGCAAAGGGCTAATTTTAGCTGCTTTATGATGTACGAGAGGCCTGCCATATATTACTCTTGTTCTTCTTCATCTTTACAACAGAATTAGGGAAGTGTTTGACTGAGTCTTATGTAATTCCTCAAAATAGATCTTTCATCAAAATGTTATTGAACAAAAAGCAATTTATTTTTTTCCCCCTAGAACTTCTCCCGTGGCTATACAGCATTCACCCTTGTCTTGTCCTCGTCATCAGTCCTCCATTCCGCATTGTGTCTTTCAGCTCTTAATATGAATAGAGAAGTGGAGAAAACATTGCTCTTGTTCTACACATGTTCTTTGTTTTACCTGTGGAGAAGTGTTAAGATCTAGCTATATTTTATGAAGTTTAAAAAAAAAAAATGAATAAGACTTGTTTCTCTGT
>NW_010417979.1:0-6423 GCF_000710305.1 Buceros rhinoceros silvestris | reverse complement strand
GTAGGGAAATGGCGTTTTCATTTTCTGCTTTTAGCTCTGTGTCATGCTGCTGCAGTGATTACTCCCTCTTAGCCCTGTAGGTTGCTCTGTGAAAGTGTTTGCGGAACTTTTTTAGTGCATCTTAAAGAAGCTGCTTCAGAGCATGTTTCAGGTTTTTGAGCTTTTTTTTATCTTCCCAGCAGTACCACATGCTTCATCCACAGGAGTTTTCAAGTTTTCAGTGTTTGAAAGTTATAGAACCTAGAAAACAAATCACACAACTTCTATAAAGTGAATAATCTCTATAATGGATGGCACGTGTTAATGTGATTCCTCTAGATGCTCAGCTGTCTCCTAGTCTCCAGCTGCTGCCTCCCTTATGCTTCACACCCAAATTGCTTGGAAAATATTTATGGTAATAGGGAAGGTGGGCTTTGGTCTATTTCAGGCATCCTGGACTAAAAAAGAAGAATACGGTATTTCTTGCTGGGCTATATCACTTGAGTCCATTTTAACTAACATTAGAAGAAAAACAATAGTAACAAGCAGAAAGTCTGTCTGTTTCTTTTTGAACGGGATTTCTTCTGATACATCTTATGGGATAATGCTTTTTCTAACATGGTTCCTCTATTCTAAAAACAAACCACAAAAGCAGTTACTGTCTTCAAGGTTATGTACGGGCACATAACCTTGCAGAGCTTAGGGCGTTCAAAAAAGTTTTCTGCGAAATGAAATATCTCCTTTTTTGTTTTCTTTTAAACACTATTGTGTAGTAAAGCTTCTTAATGACATTGAGGTTGTCTTGTGATGTGATTGACTCTATTATTTTTAATATAGAGTGAGCTATTAGTTTAATATAAAGATGTCTTAAAAAAAAATTGGTGTCCTAGTTATCTGTTACTATTGTTCTCATTGGTGATTGCGAGGAGTGGTGGTGTAAATAGTTGAATATGCGAAGATATGTGGTTTAGTAATAAATTCAGTGATGGCTTTGATGATAATACTGCACAGGCCGTCTTTTTGCAGGGAAATGCAGTTCAGTAGTACCTGTGTTATAACTTGGTCTTTTCCAGCAGTCATTATGCGCCGTAAAACTCACACCACAGTGGGAGAATGAAAAGTGACAGTTGCTTGTTCCAGTATAAATGGCATAATAGAAAATTATGATCTGTGCCAGAACTTTTAATTGATCATTTTATATGTAAGTAATAATAATTGTCTTGACATACTACCGAAATGAAGGGGAGTATGAATGAAATTTCCAAGGTTTTCAGTTAAATGCATGGATTTATTTCTCATACCCTTCTCCCTGAAACAACGCTTTTGTAGAAGGCTGACTTTAAAGATGTTTACCAGATTTTTGGGAATCTCCTTACATTTAAAATGTTTTCTTCCTTTCTTTGAGAGGTCTTAAATTGGTTTTCTACTTTTTCTCGTTTGTTTAGTAAAATCTGCCACCTTTTTTCTCTTCGACGTATTTGGCAATGTGTTATTCATAAGTTTTTGGGGAGTTTTTGCCAGTACCATGCTGTACTCATGTAGAACTGTTGCTACACAGTCATGTTTGTCTAAGTCCTTATTCCTGGCCAGTATTTTCTTTCAAGTGTCCAGTGAGATACGTAGGGTATCTACCTGCATGTAGATAATTGTTCTATCTTAAATACAGACTTATATATTTAAATACAGACTTATATATTTAAATACATACATAGTATCTACATGGATATATCTGCGCTGATATATCTGTGCAGAGATATAGTTATACATATTATATATTTTGTAGGTATAACATAATTAACTTTTTTTCTGAAGCTTCTTGAATTAACATCTTGAATTAAAAGGTTTGTTTCTCACCTTGCCTGGTCTTTTTCCAGGAGCTGCAATAAGTGTCAGTATCTGGTGTGTGTGTAAATGGGAAATGACAAGAGTAATGTATAGAGAAGAATTTTTTAACTGCTATTACTGTGCCATGTTCCTTTAATGAACCATAATTTACAAGTACATCTGCTGAAATTGAAAGTTCTAGTCAACAAAAACGAGTTCTGTAGTAGAAGTTTTTGACAGTCTTCGTGATAGATGATGATGGTATCCCAGCTTTTAGTGCTGCAGATGTGTTTTTCAGAATACCTTTCTTGATGAGTTATCCTTCAGCTGGTTTATCTGTGTTTAAAATATTGATAAGTTTGGCAGTTAACAAGGCTAGATGGGCATGCCAACATTTCTCACTCTTAGACTTTGAAACTAAGATTCCTGCAGTTTTAAAAAGTAGAAAGTTTTGGTTACTTCAGAGTTAACTTTGATTAAATATTTTGAGATTCAGAGGCTGAAAATAATTCTACTTGAACGCATCTACCTAATGCTCTCTTCTGCTCTGCCAGTCGCTTGTGGAGCTTCACAGTTAAAGTGAACATGTCTCATTTTCAGGTTCCATTGCTGCTCTCTTTCTGATGCATATGGATTTTTTTCAATTTCTTATATTGTGCGGGAAAGCCTTGGAGGGCAGCTGCAGCCAGGGTAAAGTATTTCATGTCGACATGAAAGTAATGCCATATCAGCTAAATAAATGGCCACCCAGCTCAGTTGTCATTTTCTGCTGTGTGGCAGCTATGCCAGCTCGAACAGGGTGAGTATCCCTGGATAATCTGCCGCTTTGGATGCATTTACTTCCCTGTCCTCTTTGTTAACTCGTCACTCTAGTGTGCCCTTTACTGTGCTTTCTGTGTTTCTCTTTGAAACACTCTCTGCTTTTTTGTGCTTCATCCCTTGCTGCTCTCACTGCTTCCACAGGTCATAGGGTTACTTGCTCTGATATGTACTTGCTTGTTTGAATGGGTTCAGCTGCCCACTTGGAGCATCAGCTGTCTGAGCTGATCGGTGATGACTTTTCTGAAAGGGGTTGTTCTGTGCTATGCTTGTATCTGTGCATGTTTTGAAAATTGGTGAACTAGTAAATGGTAGGCTCTGTTGTATTTCAGGTGTGGGTTGTACAGTTTTTGGTTTGTGCTCAATTTTTTTTTAATGAAGTTAATTCTTCTGTTGATGTAACTGTTGGCAATTTGGCATCGGTTAAAACGAACACTTGTGCTGCTGGATTGGAAAGCCATTTCTATTCCTGCCTTGCTGTGCTAAACTTGACCATTGTTCTAAAACCATGGATTTTATCTTTTTTTTTGTGCATTAAAAATCCTGTAGATGTGTCTATATAACAGCTTATTGGTAGAGTGGATGCTGTTCATTTTGGAATCCTTGTTTTCAGCACAGTAATTTGATCTTCAAACTGTGTTTTCTACTTGGTGTCTGAAAATGACCTGGAATCTGGAGTTCTGTATCCATCTGGAAAGCAGTGGCCTGACATAAGTAAATGGACCTGTACTTGAAGCTTAGATATGTAAGGCACATGAGAGTGTTCTGTCAGGACAGAGGAGGGGAAGGAAAACTCCTGCCATCCACAGTTTTTCTTCAGCTAGCGTGCGCAGTTATCCCCAGCACCATCACTTTGTGCTGCTGCTGTGATAAACAGAACTCTGGGCTGCATAAACGTACCACTGTATGCACCCAGTCTACAGTGGCACAGTTTTAACCAGGACAGTAGTAAATCCAGCAAACTGTTAGAACCTTGAAAATGCATCTGGAGTGTACACCATTTCTAGCATTTTTCTTTCCTAGGTTTCCTTGCTTATCATTTAACATCAAGGAAAAAAAGACCGGACTTGAGTAGAAAAATCTGTACCAAATGTCTGAAGTGCTTAGGAGGAGAAAGAGCACGTGAAAGGTTGTCTGAGCTAACTTCGTGACTCAAGCCTTTTTCTGGTGGCAATTTCTGTATTTTTTTTAAATTTTCTTAACAAGTCACTTGACTGGTACCTTTTAGGATTTTTTTCCATTGTCAGTGAATCTGCTCATTCCTGTCCAAGACTGTATCAGATAAAAATATTCCCAAATCTACCAATTTGGTGCAGGAATTCTGCATGATCTGGATTGTCAGGTCTTTGAGATGTCCTGAACAGCCACATTGGGACCGAGTTTTCTAAACAGGGCTATCACTGCTATTAATGTCTCAAGAGACACAGTATGAGTATTTTTATATGCCTCAAATCAGCCTTTTCTTTTTCTCTCTCATACTTCAGGGTTTGTTGAAGTTTCTGGTTTTGATGTGGTATTCCAGTAGATGAGTCTCAGAAATTTCCTGGGAGCACTGTGGAGCCAGCAGTCTTTCCTCCGCTATCCCTCCAGCCTGATGGGGGAGGTGTTTGCACCTTCTCTTCCTCTCCTTAGGACTTTATTTCTGGAGGGTAGGAGTTGTCATCACTGCCATCCTGTGAAGTATCAGAGAAGCTGAGTTGCACAACACTGGCTGAAACAACCATCTAACTCTTATTTCCTTTTGAGGTTTTGCTTCAGGATTAGTAAGTCTGGGTTTAGTTCAGAAGGATGACTTTGAGTTTACAGATGCTCATTGACCTTCTATTTGTAATTTGAAGATATTTGCTATACCTCAAGTGAATTGGATGAAATTTCATCTTTCTACTTGAATCTTGAATTTCTGCCCTTGTGTGTAGCCAAGTCAGTTATGTAACTGTGGTTTATTAATGCAGCACTAGAAGACCTGTTGTTTGATCTCCTTAAAGCATGTGAGACATTAACGTTCTTGGAAACTTACCTTTATTTGATCATCGTGGGTAATTGGTAATCCAGTATTTCATGAAGAGAAATTAAATGTCATACTTAGATGAGATTTTTCTGCCACAGGGAATCAGTTTGTTTTGTCGTTCATTAATGACTTCAGTCTCCATATCTAAGGTTTGGCTTTTTCTGGAGAAGACCTTCCTTATCTGTTCTGCTAGGAAAGTAAATCAGCCAAGCTTTTCAATATGTGCGAGTTAAAATAGCATACTGGTTTTTTTTCTGATCACTGGGGAAATTACTAGGCTCAAAAAACCTGATAAATTGATCCAGCTTTTACATTTTTGTTAGAAGAGCCAAAATTGTTGCTGATTTTTATTTAGCATATTTAGTGCTAATATTTGAGTAACAAATATGGCAGAACTTTGTGGCTTTTTCCAGCTTTCTTTTTTTAGCATATTTAGTGCTAATATTTGAGTAACGAATATGGCAGAACTTTGTGGCTTTTTCCAGCATTAAGCAATGAACAGCACTCTTCACTTTGTGTGAAAATATTACAGCAGATTAAGAAAATTAAGGGGTCCTCTTGGAGTTATGGCTGAGTTGTCTCTCCTAACTTGATACAGGAGTCCTTTGGGTTTTTTTGCTGGGCAAAGAAGTATTTATACCCTTGAGTTTGAGTTGTATGTTGTGTTGTTCATTTCATCATCATCTTAGAGTTGTTTTGGTTTCTTGATCACTTAACAGGATAAAGTAGGATGCACTGAGGTTAGCACTGTTTCAGTTCTCAATCCAGCTCCAGTAGTTTGGCAGAGGTTGGTGTGGTTCAGAGTTCAAATGGGTTAACACTTTATTGCTGATGGTTGTTTGTATTGAGAAGTAGGTAATAGCATGTTGAAACTGTTATATCACTTTAATTTTTTAAAAATGGTCTTTACCATAAATGTTTTGCTGAATAAAAAAAAAAATGGTCAGAGTAGAGAGCTCCTGTTTGAATTGAGACTGAATGAAAAATCCTATCCCTTTTCAGGTGACGAGGAGGTAGGAAGATATTTAAGTGTAATGTGTATGCACTGCCTATAAGAAGGCAGGCAGGATGGTGTCTTCCATGATTCAGTGATAGGCAGAAGCAATTTCATTGCTTGGTGTAGTTTTCTTAGGATAGTGACTTTTCAGAGCTTTGAGAACCACTTTAGTTCTTAAAAAATAATTGCTATGTGAGATAGTACCTTTGGGGAGCTTGGGTCAGTCGTAGAAATTTGAAAGAATATTAAGTAGTTAACTGAGTAACAGTTTAATAGACTGAGTTAAATCTTTAATAGTCAGTGAGCTTTGCTTAATTTACCCTGTGTGATTTCCTGTGCTGACGATCGCCTGGCCCACCAAACTGGTGCCGAGTTAAATGCTATCCTCCCTCCATCCTTCGCTTAATACGCCTTTTGAAATCTGGCAGTGCTACCAAGGAAAAAACCTACAGTGGTAGCTTTTAGGAAGGTATAGAAGGCCCTATCTAGTGGATCTAAAAGTGCTTCCAGAACTCTGTCTAATTTGTAGTTTTTAACAAAGTTTGAGAGAAATGCTGATGATAAATAGGTGTCTGTCAGTGGTCAGAAGAGTTATGCCTGGCTTTACAGCTGAGGCAGTGTTTGTAGTTGTCCTGGTTTGAGCTAAAACTTCCTTATTTTGGGAAATGGACAAATAGAATTATTCCATGCAAATACGATAATTCCGCATTTAATTGGTTAAGAGAGTCAGGTGCAACGTTACGTGCCAAGGTTATAAGGCAGCACGCAAGGGGAGGATCGCTCTCCCGGGCTTCTG
>NW_010417978.1:63880-66018 GCF_000710305.1 Buceros rhinoceros silvestris | reverse complement strand
CCCCCCTTCTCAAACCGCGACACAAGGTAATCTGAAAGCTAACAAGACCGTATTTTTAATCTGAGAACAGTACCTTCCGTTCAGCAAGAGACTCAAGCAATGCATTTTGTCCTTCACTTTGTCTTATCATAGACAAAACTCTTAAAAACAATTCAGACTTTATTTTCAGAGACTGTGATTATCCATCTTGCATCCTAATTTTACAAATAATGTTTAAAAATGAAAACTAGCTTAAGTGTTATCCATTGACTGGAAACTCTCCATTTAAGCCTACATAGAGCATGTAATGGTTTGAAAGAGCAATCTTTTCTCCCTCTTTTCAGAAGTTCAGTGTGCCTTAGGCCTTATCCTTTCCATCTACCTCATAAATGGAACTGAACGGGCTTCCTGAGACCCTCTGGTGAATAATGAAAGCTGTATAAAAATGTGCTTGCAACATAAGACATACCCAGGACATATTCTGTCATATAAATGAATCACCGCTTAAAATTAGGAAAAATTATTTCCAGCATTAACACTGTTCATGACAGCCTATTTTGGCAGCATAAAATTTCACAAGATATATATTTTAAAACACTGTGCAGCTCTGTCTTGTACAGATTCTCTTCTCCCACCCTAGTACTTGAGTGCCTTCCAGAAGCACATTAAGCAACATGACTAATGTCTGTCTCATCTTTGTTCTCTTACTTTGAGCTGAAATATTATGTTATTTTTCAAGAGCTACCTGCAAGTTGATGAAATATCATCTTCACAATGAACATAAAATCTTTAAATTACTGTGAAGACCATGGAAAAATTCAAACTTTTCAGGAGCAAGTACAGTTTCTCCTGATGCAACTAGACAATTGCCCAGATATGCCAGGACACAGTTTCTGTAAATAAGCATTGAGAAGCAGACTATGACCTTGACATATGGGAGATTTGCAGGCTGAAAAAGCAAGTGATTCTTCACATCAGAATTCATTTTTCTAGACAGGATTTGATTGAGAATTTATCTAATTAGTACAACAGGGCAGATCTCTTCCTCTGAAACTAAACAGGCATCCCACTTTGTAGGTGTGGCTGCTTTATTATCCTGACCCTGCACAGGGTTACTGATGCAGATAACTCTCTTGAACTATCTGTCTTTTGTATCAAAGCATACAGCAGACTAACGGTCTAACTTTTTAACAGCATGATAACTTCCTCTAAGCGATAGCTCTCAAAGACTAGAGACCTATGAGAAGAGTAAAAATTAAATAGATTTACTGGTATTTGGAGGACATTAGCTTTCCTACAGAATACATATGTATAGTGTCATGAGTAGCATGAAATTTAAACTTGGGAATTACTGATAATATTTGTATAAATAAAGATTTCAACCAACATGAGCCACATTGTGCTAGATGCTGTACAAAGCACAGTATAAATGTCTGCCACTCTCTGAAAACTTTGGTAGGCTTGCAAGAAGCTGTGAGGTTGCTAAATAATACCCCCGCACAAATAAATAGTAGGCTAATAATCTCAGAGAAGAGGAACCATCAGCAAACTTTGCTTTGCTGTGATTGACTTATGCAATGGCATGATCTTTTAAGATAATAATGGGATTCCCAGTATAGCTATGGATTGGGAGGAACCAGCATGTGAATTGCTTACAGAAACCCCCCAGCACACAGAGCCTTACGGGACAGAAGTCAAAGGGCCTAGATACATTGCTTTCATTATTATCTTTCCCAGTTGTTGTTCAGTTGTACTAGTCTGAAAGTCTGGCTTCAACCTTAAAACAAACTTTAATTTGAGCCCCAAGACCTCTGCCATCTTTTTGCCTTCCAGATTGTGGGACAAGAGAGCTAGATATATTCAACAGTACAGCTAGTGTGCATTACTTCTTAGAAGAAGAAATGCTGATTATATAAAATAGTCATCAGGATGATTCCAATGTCAAGGTTACCACAGGGTCAGGGTTAGCCGTGAAGAACAGCTTTTTTTTCCTTTTCTCTTAAACAGCTTTGTCAGAATTAGTGGGTAACTTGGAAAAACAACAGAGAAGACTCTGTGTTACAGACTTCAAGGTATTCTATTTGGCAACAAAGAATAACAAGAGTTTCTTTTTGGTTGTGGGGTTTGTGGCTTTTTTTTTTTCCTTCTCTTTTCCCTAC
>NW_010417978.1:58652-63796 GCF_000710305.1 Buceros rhinoceros silvestris | reverse complement strand
TCCCTACATAAACTGTTCTGCAAAAGCATATTCTTTTCCAGATGTAATTTATTCCATATGAAAAGCTGTGGTTTTAATGACAGTTTAGACACTGATACATTTATTAGAATTTATTTTCCCTTTAATAAGTGCTTTGACGGAGCGAGTATGTTCTCAACGTTCTGTGTATACATTTTCATGATAACCCCTTTGCAGTTATCTGAGAGATCAAAGACTGCAGCTCTGCACAATTTCTGACAAAAAGAAGAGGCTTTTTTCTTACTGAGTCCTTGCAGTCTGGTGCACAGTGTTCAGTAGATTCTGCTTTCAGCTGATCACTCTTGCGAATCCTCGAATTTAGAGCAGATTTTTTCTTACGTAGTGTTAATTGCTATCCTGTCTTTAGCATTGCAGTGTTTCTGCATTTTTATGAGTCACTGTAGCCACAGCAGGGCTCTATGTTAAAACAATATTCACATTATAGCATTAGCCAAGACTGTAAGAAGTCAGCACATCCCTGCAGTTAGCTCACACAGATATGTTTATGAGCAGTGACCACATATTTAGAATCTGGTATCCCAGAGTTTGCTGCATGATGTCTCCCACATCAGTATGAATCATCTGATCACAGCAAATACATGGTTTGTCAAAGGTGTTGTCATCTCTGCCTTGCTGTCTGCAATGCCCCATTTACAGGCAACAGCAGCCAATGAACTCTTTTCCAAAGGAGGTTTAAGAAAGCTTATAAGCGGACCCCCATAGGGAGTTGGGATCTTCTACAAATCAGAAGTTATGCCTGCTTTTGTCAGATGATGTGTTCAAAGAGCTACTGTACAGATTCAGTGAATTTCTTGGTAAAACCTAAGCACCATATGGTAGTTAAAGGATCTTAACAGAAGAGATGGTTACATATTTCCACTGTATCCCATGGGCTCAATTTCCAGTAAGAATAAATTCCACAAACCGAAATTCAGAAATAGGTTATGGTTTGGATCTGACTAAAGAAAAGGAACAGAAGCGGTAAAGTCTGAAATCCCTTCAAAAAAGTTTAAGGTCTGCTGTTGCAAACCCAACAACTAGTACAAACTGGAATTAGTATGCCGGCTGTGATAAGACTGGTGGAGGGTTCTAATACTATTCTTCAGTAAAGTAGCATTATTTTTTTTGTAGTAGTACCTATTAATGTAATACTTTTAAGAGGGATTCTGCTCATTTGCACTCAAGCTTTTTTCAAGTTCTCTTCAGGGGTATTTGCAAAAAAGTTTTCAGATTAATTTCCGTGGCGTTCTTCTACATTGTAAAAACTTCAACAAAATGGAACTTATCACTATCTAGCTATTCTAAAGTCATTAAATTTTCAGTTAAATCATCATCTTAATGACTTCACTTTTAGCTTAGAAGATTTAGTGTACTGGGTATGAAGGATGTTGCAAGGGACAGTGATTGCTGTATTCAAATAGTACATTGAGAAGAAGTGGAACTACCCTTACTGAAGTTCTTTTAAATGTGTTTTTCTTGTTCAGCTTTATGCATCTTTCTACCTTGTTTGGAAAGTCAGGTTATACTATATTTTTCTTTATCTCCAAGTAAAGCGATTCCCACCCAAATAAATTAATTTCACTGGTAAAGTGGTTTGGTAACAACTTTATTTACATTAACACAGGAATGTGATAGAACACCCTTTGTACCTTACCAATATATCAATTAACACCTGCTTGTTTTCCCTGCAGAATTTTTCCGAGAACTTCTGGAGAACTCAGAAAGATCTTTAAATGACATGTTTGTCCGGACATATGGCATGTTGTACATGCAGAACTCAGAGGTGTTCCAGGACCTCTTCACAGAGCTGAAGCGGTATTACACGGGAGGCAACGTGAACTTGGAGGAAATGTTGAATGATTTCTGGGCTCGGCTGCTGGAGCGGATGTTCCAGCTCATAAATCCCCAGTACCATTTCACTGAGGACTACTTGGAGTGTGTAAGCAAGTACACAGACCAGCTGAAGCCATTTGGAGATGTACCAAGGAAGCTGAAGGTTCAAGTGACTAGAGCGTTCATTGCTGCACGGACCTTTGTTCAGGGGCTGACAGTAGGCAGAGAGGTTGCAAACAGAGTATCCAAGGTAATCTATAATCAGGGGGTTTTAAGCTTGAATTTATTTCAAACTTGCTAGACAATTGAAATCTGATTGTGTTCTTTTTTTATTTCAATATGAGGGGCTCTTTTTTGGTTGGTTGGTTTTTGTGCCTACTGATACACCCACCCTAAGTTTATAAATAGGGGCAACAGTTGGTTTTAGTTCCTTCTGGAGATATTAAGGCAATACTGACTGGAAAGCATGTATCTGTGCTTAGGACACAATGAAATAGCAATATACCACAATGTCATGGCATGGTAGTGATCGCCATTAGCAATCCGAAACTGACTACGTACGTAAAAAATGATGGTCATGATCAGAATTTAAATTTTCCAAGCAAAGTTATGCTGCTGTTGATTATGGCAGTACAGCCCTCACAGCATTAATTCATCATTCAACTGGGTGATGGATTTTTTTAGAAATGTCTACGCATGTTTTTGATGAGAAAATAGATTAATAGTGACACCTCTGAAGCTTGAGCTTTCCCAAAGGACAGTTTGACTCACATTTATTTTAGTTTTAATTATTTATCTTTGCAAGTATTTATGACAATTATAATCCTTGAGGGTTTAATATAATTAAAGCTATGTAAGAAAAAAACCACACACAAAACCACCCCTATCTGGGTACCAGAAATGTACCTGGATGGCTTTCTCTTATGCAGTGTTTCAAACTCAGGTATACTTTTATGGATTGCTGTACCTACTAGATACTTGTTCTGTGATCTGGCTATTTCATAGCCCTCTTAGTATATTTAGACATTAATCATATTCTGAATTCTGAAATGCTCTAGTGAGATGCACTATAAAATGCCCAAGTACTCACTTCTGAACAGTAAGTGGATGCATGATTTTGCTTGCCACATACAAAACTTCCCCGCATTTACAAGCCTAAGCCATTCAGCTTCCTCAAGAGGACTGGCTCACTTTCTTCATTTAAACCACAGCCAAAAGGTGAGGTAAAGGTTGATCTGATATATTGCAAAGTAGACTGCAATTTAAGCATTCAAGTTGAGCCTTCTAAACTTTTCTCATCCTGTATGACATTTTGCAATTACAAATTTAGAAGCCATGAAGTCAGAGAGGTAGTCATCAAGTGAGAGCTGTACTTTATGCATAGGAGGCTGCATGGGAGGAAAGGGTCGTTTTGCACTTAAAAGAGGGCAAATGAAATATATGATCCTGATTGCTCAGCTAGAACCAAGGACTCTTCCTCCTGACTGCCTTCCTGGGCTACTGGGTTGCCTTTCCTCTTTCTGGCACTGTCAATTCTTGCAGTGCTTTCTGAACAGTGTCAGGGCATCAGCATGAAATCCCAGCCCAAGTAGTCTGGTTGGGGAAAGATATGGCAGTCTAGCCTCTAAGCGTGCAGAACACATATATCTGCAGCACCAGATTTCCTCTGAAGATCAGTGATGTCCCCATGGGTCAGAATTTAAGTGAAAGTGTTGAGCTCTGATGTTGCTATTGTCAGCAGGCATTAGGGTCTTGCTGCATCCACTGGATCAGATGGCAGGGAGTAACCTATGTAATTCATGAAATAGATGTGTACTTTGTGAATTTCAAACAGATTAAGGTATGAATTGTCTGCTGAGTTGTCACTTTCCCTGTATTTGTACATGACTGTACATAATGTCCAGATGTCTCCCCTCTCATGTACCCAGGAAATGTTTTCATCTTGTCTGCTGGGTTTTAAGCATATAAGCCCTTTCAAGAACATCGTTTTTCACAAGATTGCTAAATGATCCTATGATCCTAAAAAGAGGACTACTAGCTCTATAATCATAAAGTGAGCCTTTTTGTAGAGTCACTTGAAGATGATAACAATAGGCCAATAATGCTTCTTTATTTTTTTTTCTTTAAACATGAAAACAACACCTAAATCTTTAAAAGTGCTTGGTGGTTGGTGCAAGATACAGTATAGATTCTTTGCTTTATAGATACATTAATATTGAGGCTCTATTAGACTACATGTAGGACACTGTGTTCAGTTTTGGGCCCTTCCCATACAAGAAAGATATTGACAAACGGAAGCAAGTTCAGAGGCCACCAGCATGATCAGGACTGGATTACTTGGTCTGGGAGGAGAGGCTGTGGGAATGGGTCTAGTTCAGCCTGGAGACTAGGCGACTTCAGGGCACCTAGCAACAGCTCCTGATGCTTGTAGGGAGGTCGTCAAGGAGATACAGCAAAGTTCTTCAGAGTGGGGCATGGCGGGATATAATGGGCATGAGAAACAAGGGCTAAATCAGACTGAATATGAGGAGAAGCTTCACCAAGCAGCGAATCAGTTGCCCAGAGAGCCTATGCAGACTCCATCCATGGAGGTCCTGATTGTACAAAGCCCTTTGAGGTGGCCAGGTCATTCAAGTCTGAGTTCAGAGATGACCCTGCTTTGAGAAGGAAGTTGGACTGGAGATCTCTTGAGCATCCTTCCAACACAAAATATTATGGAATCATAGAATCATAAATCAATCTGGTTTGGAAGGTCATCTAGTCCAACTACCCCGCAATGAGCAGGGACATCTTCAACTAGAACAGGTTTTACAAAGCCCTGTTCAACCTGACCTGGAATGTTTCCAGGGGTGGGGCATCCACCACCTCTCTGTGCAACCTGTTCCAGTGCCTCACCACACTCAAAGTAAATAATTTTTTCCTAGTATCTAAGACAAATCTACCCTCTTTCATTTTAAAACTGCTAACCTTTGACCTATTGCTACAGGCCTTACTAATAAGTCTGTCCCCATCTTTCTTATAGGACCACTTTATGTACTGAGAGGCCACAATTAGGTCTCCCTGGAGCCTTCTCTTCTCCATGCTGAACAACCCCAACTCTCACAGCCTGTCCTCGTTAACAGAGGTGTTCCAGCCCTCTGATGGTTTTTGTAGCCCTCCTCTGGACCTGTTCCAACAGGTCCACATCCTTCCTGTACTGGGAACTCCAGAGCAGGACACTACTTCAGGTGGGGTCTCACAAGAGCATAGCGGAGGGGCAGAACGATCTCCCTCAACCTGCCGGCCACACTCTT
>NW_010417978.1:41550-58521 GCF_000710305.1 Buceros rhinoceros silvestris | reverse complement strand
TTCAGGATCATTATCCTATGATCTTATTAAAAGATTAATGAAATAAACATTTTTACTTCAATGTAGAATATGCTTTGATTGAAAGACTAACTTTGGCATTAAAATCTCAGTAGCTATACTGATACCATAGGAAATGGTAAATGATTGCTGGTTTTAGGGACTTTATGTCATATGCAGCCTGGCAAGGCAGTTGAGAGGAACCCCAAGTGACACCAAATCTTGAAGATTAATAAATATCCTGTGGAAAGGCTGTGATTAGTCTGAGATCCAAGCTTTTGTGATCATATCACAACTGTGGATTTTTATGCTGGTCTATCTCCTGTAGAAAATGACAAATACTTTTATTTAAACATCATTTTAAGAGACTGCAACCATTCCTTAGAGTCAGCACATAACTCTGCGATCAAAAGAGAGGCAGGTAAATATTTTTTGTGCTGTTTTGGAAGCCATCCAGATTCACAAAGTGTTTAATTTTCATTATATTATAATATTGAGAGATTCTGTGATAAGAATGCCACATCTGGGTGAGGCAACAGAGATGAAAAAAGAGAAAATGAAAACAACTGTTGCAGTTCTCTTGCAGAAATCTTTGTCCATTGTCTGCACTGGCTGGGAGCAGGGGTTTATCTCCTAGCTGCAATGTCACAAGCTATAAAGATTTTTTGCTTTCTAATTGTGGATGCTTTATTTCACTGAACTGCCACTGTCAAAGGCTACTCATGTAGAAAAACTGAACCTACACACTAAACACCATGATTAAGAGATTTACTAATAGGAAGTTGGTAACAACTTGTCCTTTGGGCCTGTCATTTACTTTCTCAGCCTCTTCTGGCCCATTTCAGTAAAGGAATTGGGAGGGCACACACTCAGAAGAATTTTTTTTCCTATATAATGTCAGGGACGTATCCTTTCTGAAGATTTCTCTTCAGAGAGGGTGTAATGTTGGAACTGACTGAAAACGATGCAGTCAGTGCGTTCCTTGCAAAGGAGCTATAATCCCCCCTTTTTCAAACAAAATATGTACTCAAGCACACTCAAAGTAGGCAACATATACCAGAAACATTTTCCCCTTAAAACAGCATTTTGCAATTTGCTTATATCAGTGAAATTATAATTCACATAAGTAGTATTTAAATAAATGGGGAATGAAGGTCTTTAGGACGTGTCTTTTTTTTTTTTTGGTAATTTTTTCTAATATTTTATTTCAGTTGTAAGCAGACATAGTTGCATTCCATCTATCTGAAGTTGTACAGTTTTAGTTGAACAGTATTTTCAAAAACTCAAAGTCCAATTGTGCCTTTTAATTTTCAGAGATTTTAAAATATTTTTATTTCTCATAATAACGCATTAAAAATTTGTCAGTCTGTGTTGCTAAGGGCTTGTTAAATCTCCACTCGATGCAGTATATTTCAATTGGCTGGAGTAGAATTCATCTCACTGATTTCTATACATACTTTGTAAAGATGCTTATGGATATGAACAAAAAGTAATTACAGTATTTCTTAAAGTGAGGAAAATGAAACCTAATTATTCATTAATATAGAAGAATGATAGAATATCTCAAGTTAGAAGGAACCCACAAGGATCATCAAGTGTAACTCACTGCTCCTCCCAGGACTACCTAAAAAATAAACCATATGACTGAAAGAGCATTGTCCAGACACTTCTTGAACTCTGCCAGGCTTGGTGCCATGACCAGTTCCCTGGAGACCCTGTTCCAGGGACCAACCATCCTCTCAGCGAAGAACCTTTTCATAATGTCCAATCTGAACTTCTCCTGGTGCAGCTTCAATATATAGTAGTCAATATATAACAGAAGAACTGCTATTTTGGACATACCAGCTGCTTGTTTAGTTGATTTTTAACTCAATGCTCAGTAGTGCAAAGGTCAGTACAGAAGCAGAGCTTTTCACCTAGTATACCTTCTTAGATTATAGCTAGTAGATGTTTATGGACATTCTGAGCTTGGTAGAATTTTCTACACCTGTTTTTCTGCTACTTTGTCAGATCATAAAAACCTGTAGAATAGGCTTTTTGCTTTGTTACCATTTTCGGGGGGGAAAAAAAATGTGCTGTCCTTTCCTTTTTCCCCACAAAAATATAGCATATCAAATTGTCTAATATTTTTAAATGTGTCTTGCTTTTCTCAACTTTGTCCTGGAGAAAAAAGACCAAAAAACCCCAAACCTTCCTGACAAGCTGTGAATTAGTATTTAATGTTAAACTGAAGAAACTACTGAAAATATTTTTGAATTCACTGCCAGCTGTGATTTCCAATAATGTCATAAAAAAGACATGCATATTTTTCATGTTCATCTTTTATAATGTCTGAGCTCTGCACACTTTACAAGAAAATAATGCTAAGTTATTCTCGCTGACTCTAAACAAAACATTCTCAGTGATCATAATACTCTCTTTGAATTGTCACCGAGTGGTGGAAAATGTAAGCAGAAAAACAAATGAGAAGGATAAAGCAATCAAAATTTTAAAAAGAGAGGGTATTTATGACTTTCCATGAGCTTATGGTTGCTGAAATATTTTTTCCAAATATATTCATAATTGAATTAAAACAATTATAAAACCTCTTATACTGGATATATTTTTTTTTCATGAAATAAAGAAGAGTCCTGGACCAAACACAGCATGTAGAAAACTAGTTCTCAAGAAAATATTAAGACTGGAACTAAGAGTATTTTAAAAGATAGTGTAAATCCCTAACTGGATACAAATTTGCCAAAAATATCATACTAGTTGGTACAGGCAGTATAGTTTCCCTAACAGGGTGTTACCCCATCAGATTTACACTAAAAAAAAAAAATTCCTGGAAATATTTTCTTTCCATATGCATTTTCATTTTAAGTTACACAAAAAAAAAAAGGGGAGAAAAAAAGAAGCATATTTTTCTTATTTTCCATGAGCCTGGCTTCTCAAGCCTGACGTGCCAGTTTCATGTTTTAACCTGAGTGAATTCACATTGAGAACATATGAGTTTAGTAGCAAAAAACAAATAATGAAGTATGACTGGTCAGTCCTATCCAAAAGCACAGTTGTTAGCCAGCTGTCATTACCCTACTGCTGCCCAGAGCTCTAATTTAATCTCAGGCAGACAGTTACATCTTCATTGGCTCTTGCACTGAATGTGGCTCACGGGGAACAGCGAGTGCCAAGTATCTCTTATTTACAGAGATCTAGGCTTTAGTTACTGTTTGCTAGTTTTGCTTTTCTCTAAGTTTGACTGGTTTATGGTTTGTTTTGGGTTTTTTTTTCCCTGAAACTTTCTTCCCATTATATAAAGGGATAAGGACAAGAATAATTGTTCTTAGTTTGACATTGCCTTTCACACTTGAAATTCATGCTACGGGCAACAAAAGTAGTTTCTATACCAGGAGTAAAGTGAAGCTTAGCTCAAGGGCATCATTAGGAGCAGTTAGTGGTTTTGTTAGTGGCATAAACATCAAAGATTTGTGACCCAGCCACTAAGAACTTCTTTCATTAATGCATTTAAATATTAACTATCATTTATTGCAAAATTAAAAAAAGGCTGTTACAATACTTTTCTCATTGTGTGGCATAGGCTATATGTTTGCCTCTTTTTAAACCAATTAAAACCATTCTTCCCCTGAATATTATTAAATTATGTTAATACCAGTCGTCTTATTAGGATCCTGGTGATACATGAGCAAAGCAAAACAAATTCAGTAATACAGTTATAAGGTTAAACCCAAGATTGGTAGTGAAAAGCAGTCTCTAGTAATTGCCTGTGATTACTTCTGCTCACAGAATGCCAGACCACTGCTTTTCTAACTCGCTGAATCAATAATCTTACAAACTCTGCTTTTCATGGTTTATAAATAAACATTCAACAGTTTGTGAGAGACATAAATAAAGGTCAATATTGAATGTCACACTGATTCAGAATGTAATTATTGCAGGAACAGGGGGAGAAATATGACATGCTGATAAGTCAGGTAATTAAAAGGCAAAACGAATAGCACTTTAATGCTGGAAAATGTGATTTGCAGGGAGTGACAGATAAAGAGATACGTGTCCTGTATAGATTTGGCTTGTTACAGTCACAGAGGGAAAGGAGATCTTAAAAGGACGATGCTTTTCACTAAATTTTAATCCTTATTTCAGATTGTTAGATTAGGAACAGCCCAGCTGAGCATGCATAACTTGTGTGATTGCTTATGTGTCTACTAAGGTTTTCGAGTCATTTGTTCTTTGACTTTTAATTGAATTAATATATCGTTCCAGAACTGGATCATAAAATGCCATGAATGGGACATGTTCTTTATTCCTCTTCCTGTCCCTTAGTGTTCCTCAAGCAGGGAGTACAGGGATTATCCAGCAGGACGAATTTCAGGGCTCAGAGGTATATGTGGCACAGAAGCAAGAGTGGATGGTATCTACACTGGAGTGCTTTGTGAGAACTATCCTTATGCAGGAAATCTTTCCTCCTCTCTTGGAAAGAAAAGGGACATAAACCAATCCAGTTCATTTGCAGAGGTTTCAAATGCCTTCCAGATATTACAGACTTACTGCAGGTGCATTTATCTATCTTCTGGTTTGTGTGCTCTGGAACGTCAAATGTCCTAGAAGAGCAGCTCAGGCGAAAAAGCCTAAAACGAAATAGTGACTCCAATGAAAGGTAAAAAAGAAAGCAAAAGTTGTGGTCCATGCCCTGTCTATTAGAATTGTCAGATATAACCCAGCCTGGCCTCTCTATTTCTTAGGTCCATAAATTGCATTGACCTTAATAACCCGCATTTAACTGAGTAATACAGCTCAGTAAGACTTTCAGTCTTGCTCACTATCCCTTAAGTAGATCTGCCAACCTGGTTTGTTCATACTATGTACCACTTCACATATTGACATCTGCAGTAGTCCTGTCTTCCTGGATTCTTTGAATCATTCATAAGCAAAGATCTTCTGATTAGAGTGCTTTTGCTCTGTTCGTCCTTTTTTTTTTAAATGCCTATGGCACAGAAAATACCCTTTTAGTTCAGTTTTAAATGAAACTTCTACCGTTTTACTAAGAACTAAAGTATTTTAGTTTAGCAATGTCATCGAACACTGTCATAACACATTAGAAAAATAATTATTCAAATCCAGGTTTTCTTTAGGATTGCAGAAAAGCACATTTTGCACACAATCCTTCGAGGTTTTCCTACCAGTTGTATTTCTCACCCACAAAAGATGTTGATACGTCATCTGCAGATTCTGTGTAAAGAGAAAATTAAGAACTTTTCAGATGTCTAGGAATCCCTAGAACAGAGGATGTAACCTAATGCATGTCATGATACACAGCCAAAGTATGGTAAAAATAATGGTGAAGAAGCAAGGCTCACACAGGAGCTTGCTGACCCTGCTAGATTTAAAAGTTCTCAAAAAATCAAATGGAAATAGGAAAAAGATTAAAAAGTCTGAAGGTTAAGCAATGCAAGGAGATTTATATCATCTTGCAACATGCTGACTTTTTAGAATTACGTCTTTTTACAGATTGTCTTCATCCTGTTTTGAAGGGAGCCTATGGAAGCACTGTTTTCCAATACGATTTGATAAAAGCAATTCATTTTATTTCTCATGTGAGCCAGAAGCACAAAACCTAGTATGTTCTTCTGCCTTCAGGTTTCTACATAGGATATTAGTCGAGGAAATACCTGATTCACCTAAAACTCATCATAAATGCTAACTGGAATTTAAAAGCATAGCTGGTTAAGTGTTATAGTCAACAAAGTCATTAGCAATACATTTTAAAATTCAAATTCTTTGAGACTTTAAAATAATGAAGTCTGAAATCAATGATGTGGATCTAAGTCCAATTCTCAGTTACTCAGAGGTTAGCAACGGTTTCATTGTTGGCTTTAGTCTTGAATGTCAAAATATATCTCAAACAAAAGATGGTGTGAACATAGGAATACAAAATTAAGCATTTTATTGTCGAGAAAATAACAGTTCTGGTCATCTGTAAAATTTTTAACTTAACCCCATCCTCCAGTGTCTGCTTCTTATGGGAGCTTTTTGTGCTACAAGCTTTACAAATTTTCCCCATAACATTTTCTGAAGAAAAAATGTCCTTTTATTCAATCCATGTCTAAGGCTGTTATTGCTACTTCTTCTTCTTCTTCTCTTTTCCTCCTTTTCTGTTTTTTTGTTTGTTTGTTTGTTGATTGGTTTTTTAAAGCCCTTAGGAAGAGTTCATTTCTTGAGTAAAAACTAAATGTGCTGTTCAAAACACTGGAAATATAGAGCTTTGAATAAGATTAGGAGGATTTAGTTGGCCTCAGCTATACATGTCACCATTACACGGCCAAGAGCAAGAAACTAAGCGTATAGAGAGGATTTTAATAAAAGAAATGCCTACTTGTCCTTCATAATGGTGTGACATCCTTTGACAGTGGGCGTACAAGGTTTTGCCTTTCTCCAAAACCTCAGCACAGTTAACAACTTTCCCATTCTTGAAAATGGTTTTGCTTTGAAAAATGTCAGAGATGTAAATGCCAGAGATGTTTTGATGTTCAGGTCTGTCCTGATACTGTGCAAGTCTGAATTCTGGTCTTTGATTTCAGAAGGTTTATCAATTTTACATGAGCACACCACTAGAGAAATTACTGGATTTAGTGAGGAAGCACACAGAGACTCCACATTTCACCCCTACTTACGCTGTTTTTAGTATCACCAAGCAACAGAATTGCATCTACCCTTGCATCCTGTACTTTTCATCCCATGATTTTTTCATTCACATGCATATGTTGCCATTATCCATGGATCCAAAAGCAGGTGTATATAAGGCAATATCTGACAAAGCTAAGCAGGGCTAGTACACTTAATA
The DNA here is from genome assembly GCF_000710305.1 of Buceros rhinoceros silvestris. Lineage (NCBI taxonomy): Eukaryota > Metazoa > Chordata > Aves > Bucerotiformes > Bucerotidae > Buceros > Buceros rhinoceros. The sequence goes on along the minus strand of NW_010417978.1, from coordinate 51,686 downwards.
GTAAGTGCTCTACATGCTGAGTTGTTACACCAAAGTATCAGCAATTCCTTCCACAACAGAAGACATTGATCTAATTGTCCTGTTTCGAAAGTTTCAATTGGGAGAGGGAAGCCTGGGCCACCAAACATGTGGACTTGAACTTCACAGAAGTAGCCGTCATTGTTTAAGGGTGAAATTACAATCTGCATCATTCTCTTCAGCAATTTGTTGGCCTAACAGTACTACCTCTCACTGTGATGTTATGGCACAGTGTGGCAGCTGTCATGAACCCTGTGTTTCAGACATGACCCAAAACCCATGTACCAAGCGAATGTGTACGTTTCTAAGCACTTGGTCTTCTCTGTTTGGGGAATGCAATAATTGATGACTTTGGTCTGTGGCATCTAAGCTGCATGAACACAAACTATCTTAGGCCTATGAGCCATGGAAACATATAAAGAAAAGTTCTCAGCACAAACACCATCTTTGTTTAGCATTGTGGTCTTCAATGTTGATAAAACAGGGATTTAGGTTGCAGCAGGTCTGACTTAATTCTCACCCATATTGATGTGGCCATCAACATCTAACTCTTACCTTTCACTAAGCTGGAAACCAAACCTGTATTAGATGACAAACTCTTCCTTGCGAGTTCCACACCCGAACTGGTAGCCTCTTGCCATGTTTGCAATTTTCCCTATCAGATTTCTATGTTCTTTTCATATCTGACCATAACTCCTTTTATACTTGCCTACTTCCCAGTGAAAGAAGGAACTGTTAGAGACATTTACGTATCAAATTTCTTCAGGCTAAATCCATTATTTTGTTGTTGGTGGATTTACCTGATTGTATTAATATTTTAGTGCCAGTCAATCATTGTTTATTTGAAACAACACATTAATTTTATATGCTACTGTGCAAAGGATAGCCTGAATGAAAAAGAATCAGGTTTTTTCCAATCTGAGTGTTAGTTTTTAATTTACACTGAAGTTTTCTTAGGATAAAGTGGGGGGGGGGGCTATTTTAACAGTTAGTTTGAGATCCAACACAGAGACAGCTCAAGGCACACTGTGGCCTTTAGTCTTGGAGATCTTAAGGTAAACTTCAAGAGAGTAACCTGCTACCACAGAAGGCGTAGGAAGACAAAACCGAAAGATGTTCAGAAAGCTCCTGGCAACCTATCCATTTTGGTCACCTATCCATCATATGAAAGATGTACATTTGTAGAAAAGATAGGCATCTGTGTATCCCTCATCATCACCATCTGCTTGTAAAGAACAATGCATATCTGCTTTTCAAGAAAACCATATAGAAACCAAACCACAGAGCAAACTGCTCTCAGAAACTCCACACCGATCCTCAGAACCGAAGTTCTTTCAAGAGCCCACAGGGTGTTTCCTGGTATTAGGTTAAAGAAATCTCTTAATTCAATATGACTTTTTTGTTGTTACATAATTCATTGTATGTAGCATTCAGCATTTAAAAGACAGAATGTACCAACTGGAAATGAATGAAATTCAGGTTTTCACTTAAATCAGAGTTAAAATTTTGATTGAAGAATATTTGCAGTTTAATTTATTCTCTAGAGTCTCCAAAGCTAACAGAGGAAGCTGGCTGGCAGTCTCTACTACTATGAGTTTACTTTTTCTTCCACTTTATTTTACAAACATATTTTCAGTTTCAGAAATATTTTTAAAGTGCCAAAAATCTGAAAAATAATTTATACAATTTATTAAAGTTTATTAAAAATAAAAAGAGGAGAGAGGCAGGGAGCGGGAGGGGTAAATGTTAAACCTGAAATGGCTTGACTGTCTTATTTTTACCCTGACCCCAAAGAAAGCATCTGATGGCCATATTTCATTGTCAGTCTGATTCCCCAAAACTCCTTCTGAGAGAAATATCTTCCAGACTTGGCTTCGTACTGAAGGACTGTGAATGTACATATGTCAGTATAGTGCATATTTTTAAATGTAAAAGTTGATTCTCTGTTTAAGATTCAGGCTGTGCATCCCTCTCTCTTCCCACTTTCCTTCCCAAATCAGTAAAAAGCACCTTAGCCATTGACTTCGATCTGAACTTGATTAGGGTCTGATTGTTCAGATCTGTACAAAATCAGATAAAAAACAAAGTTTATTAAGGCAAAAGCCTTTACAAGAGAACTGCAGAACTTACTGATGGAAGCTTATTGCTGAGGAAATTTGGGTAGAAATACACATTTTCAGTCAAAAATGACCATTTAAAGGCATAAGATCAGCACTGTGAACTAGCGTAGGTAACATGCTTATAGCCTATCAGTATATGTAGTTAAATTCACATAAAATCACCATCAGTGAAATTTCACATATGTGATTTAGTTTAAACACGCTGTAAAAGTTTGACATATTTCTGAAATGTACAACATCACCTGCCACCAGAGACGTGTTCCAAAATGGGAAACACAGTGTTCGCAGTCCCCAAGGGCAATTAATTACAAATAGAAGAGCAAAAGAGATGACATACATGAGGGAGAACATGAACAAAATTCCCTTCTCCAACTGACTTGGTAAATTCTTGCTCACTCTAATGAGCCAGCTGGTTGCTGGGGTTTGTTTGCTACCTAAGGATTGCTACAGGCACAATATGTATACAAAGCACGTGAAAATGGATGGAGATCCATCATCTGCTTTTTGTCCATCAATTATTTATTTGTTAGAAGGTTTTTTCACCATCAGTTAAAATGTTCTGTAAGCCATTTTTTGAACAATAGCTACAGAGTGACAACACAAAACACTAATCAAAAGAGGTGTTGCAAGAGAAAGCTCTGCCAGAGACTGAAGTTTAAAAAGTTTTGAACATTTCTCTTTTATCATCCTATCTGCAGAGATTCAGTCCTACAAGGACGTTCCCTTAGGCAATATCAATACAGTGTGGAGGTTTATGAGCCAAGATACACATCAAAAAGAATTTTAATAAGCCTTGACAGATATATTGCATTAATAGTGCTGATGTAGTGAGGTAGGACCTATGCAATGGGGTGTGTAAAGCACTAAGGTATTCTTACTGCTGTCTAAGATATGACATAGAACAGACTGTCACTTGGTGGAAGAAAGAAATGTATTAACTAAATACATTGAGTTATTTTCTTTTTTTTCAATATCAAAATTCTTTTCCTGGTGACCAAGTATTGCTTCGTAGTAGAAAAGTACCTATCAAGAAAAGACTAGATTTCCATAAAGAGAATGAGATTACTGCTTAATGAAGTGATCTCTTTCAACACTTTTTTCTCTTGTCCTGTCTTCACACTTATGTATGTGTGTCTGTCCTCAAACACACACATACAGATTCACAGAGTGCCATGTTGGCAACTAAAGTAGAGGGAGAACTCATTGTGTTATATGAGAGGTAAATTGGACTATCTTCCTCAGCACAAATTAATAGTTGTTGAGGTCCACCCACCTGTATTTGTGCTCAAATATATTTCAGCATACAAATAGAAAGTGCAGTCCAGAGTGTTTATGTGCATATAGGCACACAATCCAACTGCAGGTAGTAGCACATACATTTTGCTATTTGAGCTTGTAATGACTACATGTTGTTACCATCTGATGGATATTTACTGCGCTATGTGAAATGTTGATATATTTGCACATAGGTCACAGAAAGCACTCTTTGGTACAGTGTCTTTGAAGGCAATCTTAATACAGAGGAAAGCATTCAGTCAAAAAGTACAGAAATGTACTTTAGGTTTTCTGCTCCACGTAGATTTAACTGTTGTAGCTTTAGTTTTGTCTTTTGGAGTCAAAGCTGAAGCAATGCTGAGAGTCACATTTACTTGTTCATTTTTATCAGTCAGTAAGAGCTCAAGTCTGCTCTGCTGACCAGTTTACCACCTTTGAAAACAATGAGAATAAATAAATGCATTCTAATAGAGCTATTTTTCGCTATTATGCTTTTACCTGCATGTATTTGCAGCATGATCCAAAAAGATTCAGAAGTAAACCATCTCCTAAATGCTCTAAGATACTCAAATATAATGCTATGTTTAACATGAAAGTGACGAATGGATAGGCATGAGAAGAAGAATGGAAGTTTTGGCAGATTTAAATGCTCGGAAATGAGTTTATTAACAAGAAAAGTTAAGGGCTGATAGTGCAGAGAATATTTAATGAGTTGAGAAGTTGCTAAAAAGCAGAATAGTTGATGTGGAAAAAGTAGAAGAAAGGTGTTCTTGGGAGCAAACATCAAGAGTGGTATTTAATAACAAGAAATTTATATTGCCTAGGACAAGCATTTATCTGAGGTCATGAAGTTAAAAAAAGAGTGACCTGATACTCTTTCTACGATCCCTGGAGAAAAACAGGCACCCCTAGGGGGAATTCACATCTTGCACAGGTTGAATTAAGTTCTAGAGCTGACAGTCTCTCTCCAGTGAAGGAGAGGGGACAGAGAGAACCAGTTCAGTGCATGGATCAAACTGTAACTAGCCCAAGGAAAAACTGTCTGATAATGCGGACGTCCCATAAGCTTAACGAAACTTCTTCAACACCAAAGATGGCAGTTACCCAAGACGTTCTTGCCAACATTTATAATAAAAGTCTTACATTCTTTTCTTTCATTTTTGCTCAACTGTGGAAAACATACCTGTGTATTTTGCTTGTAAAGTTGTTGGTTGGTTTGGTTTTTTTTTAAATGAACTTCTACTTTGCATTTTTAAATAACTCTAAGTTGACATTTATTTATCATGGTTAGGATTTCATAGAATAGTGATACTGAACTCCTTAAGAGTCCAGAAGGTTACTTTTTGCCTGCCACATAGATCTATGGTAGCTATTTCTTACAAAAAACCAAACCAAAACAAAACCAAACCAAAAAAAAACCCAGCTCCAGTTAAACTCACAATTATATCTTCTTCTTGTACAACCTGTATTCATGCAACTACACAATCTCAGTGATCAGAGGCTAATTTTGCAGACTATGGATAAAGACTAAAATAAGACAGAATCAACCTTAATTTCCCTTATATGTAAGATGTTCTGCTTCATAATTCATTTTCCTGTAGTCAGACTATAAGAAGTGTGACTGCTGTTGAACTGAAATGGAAAAATGTCCTCTTTAATCTGTTGCTCCAGGTATATGTAGATTAGTCATTATTAGAATAAGGAGAACCTGTTAATTAAAGAACAGGTGACATGACAAAAAAAGGAGAGGAAGTCTATGGCTTGTAGAGTTCAGCTGCTATGCATACTTGTAACAGAACTGCAATTTGATTTTCTTAGCAATCATTAGGGAAAAGAGCCTTTAAACTAGTGACATTACAGCATAACTACAAATGGAATACGTAAGAAACTTACGGCTGTTGGTTAATACCTTCTGAAAAAAGAAATGCCTGATTATAGAAATTTCAATCTGCCTGTTTGAATTTTTGTCAGCATTACTATTATTGACTTGCTTTTTCCCCAGGATAGGAATCTATATCCCAATGCAACTAATTTTGTTCTGATTGCTGTCAAAGATGTTTCCTGATTTTTTTGTCACAAGAATTTTTGAGTAGTTGCCTCAAATGAAACAGTGGTCAGAGAGCAATAAGGTGGGAGTGGGGAAGTGGAAATATCACTTCCCTGTCCCTTTACTGTGAATGAAGTGGGTCAGAAACAGCTGTTGGCAGATATCAGCCATAAACTACCCAAGAACTGCTCCTGTCAATATTAAAATGGTAGGTTCTGCTGCTGGTAGGATCTGAAAACAGGTGCAATTTCAGGAGAATAAACCTGAACTATTTGTAAAGGAAGTTTTTTTCTAAGTCTCAGAGTATTTAAAGCAAATATTCCAACTTAAAAAAAAAAGATGCAGATAAATGTGTTACTTGAGTATCAATACAGTTCTGCCTTGGTATTTTGTAGTTCCCAAATAGTTACGTCCCATTTAGCAGGTATATTTGCCTTTGAGTATTATTAATTTGGAGAAGAGGAGTTGTTCTTTTTTACCCTGGGACCATAATATTCATTACAGGTTGGTTTTGGTTGGGTTGGGGTTTTTTTATTTATTTTTAATAATTTTGTTTGGTTTCTGGGATTTCCTTTTTGTTGCAGAGCCTTAAACATGATAAAGGAGTTATTGCCTCAGTAAATATGGACAACCATTTTTGGGACGTGCTTGAACACTTTAATTGGTCTCATCTCAAAGTATGTGGTTTAGCTAATGAGAGAATTGACTTCTGATTGTTCCATAAATTGTATTCTGGTGTAGCCAGAAAGGTATAAACTGATTTATTGTGAGAGAAATATCTTCTGTCTCAGGAAGCTGTGGAGACGGTAGACTGCATCATTTCACCTGCCTTTTCTTGAGATTTGAAGTGGGGCTGGAGTTGGAAGTATGAGTCTACGCTAGCCTAGCCATGCTGCAAAGAGGAAAGAGCTGTTTGATCATGTAGTGTCTTCTTTGCACCCTTAACAGTCACTCTACTTCAAGATGTGGAGGACTTAAGAGTACTTTAAAAAAGATTTATCAGTTGGATAATCTGTATGTCTAGTAATAGAGTTTCAACCAGGTACTCAGGAGACTAAAACTTTACCTTATGTCAAAACTTTCTTTCTCAACTAGAGATTAATTACACTAGTTTAAAGATTTCTTACTTGTTTCCATGATGGGGAAAAAAAAAATGCATTCATGTTTCTCTTATACAAGTTTTATACTCATTACACTAATTTTAGTGTATATCTCTCATCAGAGGAAAAAATGTCTCAGAACTCTTACTAAACTAAGAAGTGAAGAATTCTATATAAAAACTAACCTTTACTTAGTTGTTTTCATAGAGATTTATTCAGAATCACATTTCCCTGAACATGGAGGTCCCTTGGGTTAGTTCGGCTACTCTGGTTCTTAAAGCAAAAGAGTGTTATTTTCTTCAACAGAATTTCAGACGATCCTGAGTTTAGGCTAACCAAGGTATGTAGGTTTGGAGTGTATTTTGATAGTCTTCTTCAACAAACAATGAGAAGAGATAAGCATATCCAGAAAGCAATTCCTGTTTCCAGTCACATACATTGACCTCAGGATGTTGGTGTCTTTCTTTACAATCTGTAGAAGAGAAAATAACTCTTAGAAGTAATATTTTCTTCCTTGAGATTCTTTGGTTAAGTGCACAACTTTAGGTGGGAAAAAAGTCCAGCCTGTCAATATTAATATGCAATACAGTGTTTCATAACTATTAAGTTAGAGTTTGCTAGGATTTTATAATGGATTCTTGCATTTAGTTATTCCTTCCTAATTAAATAAATAAAATTCTTATTGGCATTTTATTCAGTATGTATTAGTTAGTCATTATGGAAATTATTTCTGAAAGGAGACCAAGATAATGATTTTCTGTAGAAATCAGCTGGTTTAAAGGCAACAAATATACAATTTTAATGCAGTTCCATTTTCTGATGTGTTAGTAGAGTTGATTGAATAATAATAAAAAAAAATTGTTAAATATGTTTAAGTAAAAGTAGACAAATTTTATTTTATTGGAATGAGTATTTCTGAAAATGCTTTGAAATCCTCAGTTTTTTAAATCGTAAAGAATTAATCACAGTATTCATGAGAAGAACCTGCTGTTAGTTGGTCAGCACCTGAAGAATTTTGGTTTTCAGTAAAGGATCTAAATACATGGCCAAGTAGTCAGGCATACAATTACCCAATTCAAATACAAATATCCAATTAAAATAAGTCAGTGGTAAATAAAATTTCTTAAATTCTGTTGTGCAAATACTGACAAATAAAGAAGACATCAACAGAAATAGAAACTGATCACCATTAGAAAAAACATCCTGAATCTCATGACCAGTACAATGTGCATTGGTATTTCTTCATATGTACTGACTAGGGTTATGACGTGCAGTGCCTATGGGGCTCAAATCATGAATGTTGTGGAGTAATATATTTTATGTTTTTATCATGTTCTGTATCTCACATTCTCCTTGTTGGTCCCCCACATTCCAGGTAAATCAGACATTAATTAATTAATCTGATGTTTTGGTGTTTTTTTAAGGAAAGGACTTCATGACTCAACAAAATTTAGATAGCTTATCGACTAGGAGCTCCTAGGATCAACAGCTGCAGGGAAATAATGAAATGAATCAAGTTCAAGTCACGGGTTTATGCAGTACTATTGCAGTACCCCACTTGAGGATCACAATGGAAGTGCTTAGATTTTATTCATCTTTTTACTTCTGATTTTTGGTGTGTTTGTGGTTAACATTCTGCAATTAGTGCAGAGGCCTCTGTAGCACTTACATTAAAAGCATAACATTAACATGAGTGTTAAATACTGTGGGAATACAGTTAGTGTTGGTACAACTTAAGAATTTATACTGCTGGAAAGGTTTTTAAAATGCAACTTTAAAGAGTTACATAAAAAGTTATGTAAGTATATAAAAGGAAACGTAACTTTGGTTGGCAGAAAAAGTCGTGACCAACAGGAACTGGAAACATGAGTAAGATGTGATTAATGTACCTATTGAAGTTGCTTTTTGGATACCTAGTATCCCATAACTAGTCACAGCATGTGTTTGGAGTAACTCAGTTTTCTCAAGGCAAATGTAGCATGTGAATCCTGGGCTCTGTTACTCTAGCTTATCGGTGCTTGAGGCTGTTTTCTCCCACAAATGTGTGTGTATGAGCACTTGAAGATTGTATCTTTTGCTGTGTATGCTGGACACCTCTGTTCTTCATGGGCTGCCCAGGGTACCCACAGCAGTTCAACCTCTCTGTGGCAGTCAAGTGCCTGAAACCACCATGTCATCCTCTCCTCCTTGTTCATGTATCTCATTTTGGCTTGGGCGTTTGGCACTGGTATGCCACTCTCTCAAAAACAATGCTCTTCATGCAGATGGGATGGTCTTGGCAGTGCAACGTACTCTCCCCACCTCAAACCACAGTTGACTGGCAGCTGAGTCCTGGAAAACTGGCATATTACCTTGCAAGGGGCATATTGCCATCCGTAGACAATCAGGAACTTCAGCAACAGAATGTTCACAAATGAACATCAGCTGTTAATGTTCAAGAACTGATTCCAAGTCATTGGGGTTGGCATGAAGTCTTTATTCTCTTTATTGCTAAATGCAGAAGTCTCTGTTGCTCACAGCCTGCTGTCTTTCACATAAATAAGTCTAGATTGAAGAATAATTCTCCATGCAATATTTACAGCACAGATATCTGTTTTCTTTCATGAATAGATGGAGATATGCAGTTTTCAGGAATATTTTGAATTGAAAAATCACAAAACATGTTAAACATACTTGGCTTTGATGTCTTATCTTACCCATGCTTCTGAGAAGTAGTCTGTAGCCAGTAGTGAATTATACTTTTACCAGGGTTAATAAATGAATCTTTCATACCACTGTCTGTTCAGAAGAAAAGAAAGGAAAGGAATGATTTGAGTCTTCTCCATAACCATGAATGCAGACCATACCTTCTTAATCAGGAAATCAGGTAATGCAGTAAAATAACGCAATAGAAAGCATACGTTAGGCAAACTTAAAATTACCATTTAAAAATGTGATTTTGATCTGAAAATTCTGTCTGGAGCCATTTTGAATTAATTTTGCTGCATAGATTTCTTTATCATATTTAGTTCATTTTAACAGATTTCTTTAAAAAAAAAGGAAAAAGACAGAAAAGAAATAAAATGAACTTTGAATTAGTAAACCTGAATGTTAAAATAGGCTGTTTGGCTCTTATTCTGTCTTGTCTCCAGCTGGATGGGGCATTGGTAATGAGGACCAGGATGGTGCACTGAGTTCATTCTCTGATAACTTTGTGCAGTATAAAGTGCTAAGAGGAGTGAAAAATACTGGTCTTTGATTTTTCTTACCAGTCAAATATGACACTGGATGCATGTAGCTGGCTGGAATGTTAATAACATGATGACATTTTTGCATACTGTATTCTCAGACTGGAAATGAATTTTGGTTTAGCACACAGTTTTTAGGGCAATTTTATTTGACCTTTTCTAAATACTACCTCCATTTATCCCTAGGCAGCTGACAAAGTCTCTTTTCCCTGTGACATGGTATTTGCTAGAAAATATGAAAGTCAAGGTTGGTTTTAAATTACTGGATTGTACATTTAGTTCTATTATGAAAAAATTGAGTCAGCTTTAGCCTTGTTAAGCAGGCTAATGAACCACACCACCACCCCCC
>NW_010417978.1:25118-41471 GCF_000710305.1 Buceros rhinoceros silvestris | reverse complement strand
CGTAAGAACCCCCCCCCCCCCCCCCCCCCCAAATTTTTACTGATGTTGTTGGAATGTTTTAATTGTCTCTCTAGCACTTTTCCCATGTACTTTCAGCCAGTCAGCCCCAGTTACATGGGTAAGACAAAAGGAATAGGAGACTGAACTCTGGCCTCCAAATTAAGTGGCACAGATTAACTCACATTTGCTTGTCTCTGTAACTTTGTAGAGTGAATGATGCCTTCCACATTAAAGCACAAGTTTTTTTTTTTTTCTTTTTTTCTAACAGGAATAAGTAAGCTTGCACCTTGGAAAAAAAAGGGGGGGGAGGGAATATTATGTGCTGGTTTTCAGCACCTTTCCCTCCTTTCACAGGGAAGTGTGTTATCATGATCATCATGTCGAGTTTCGGCTGGGTTTTGTGTTGTAATTGCCAGCAGAGGAGTGATTCATAATAAGTTGGCTGCCAACTGGACTGAGAAAACTCACAGCAGGGTGGGCAAGTACACAAGAACTCCACATGGAAGGACACAGCCAAAACATGGCTCTCATTCAGCTGCTCTGAGGGTCTCTGGAGCGCAGTCTCTCCAGCTGCAGGTTTCTCACAAACACAGTGCAAACAGTATGAAATCTTTGGGCATTCCAGCAAGCGACAAATTTACAAAAGGGAAATAATACGCTGTCAGCACTTTGCCCAAAGCCCACTGTAAGGTTATGAGATTTAGCCTTAAAAAATGTAGAACTGGCATTTTTTTTTAAACAACCAGAGTGTCAGTAGGTGGAAGTGTCCAAGTTTATGCCCCTTTGTTTTGTAAAGTCAGCCCATATTACTAAATCGACAAGGTGAACTTCCTATGAGAATTAGCATTCACAGTTCGCCAAGTTTTCCTGGCCTTTATTTCACAGAGTGGAGATAGTGCTAATCACAGGGAGGGTGCCATGCAACCCAGACAGCTTGGGAGTGGTATTCTGTGCAGGTGGCTATTCCACGTACTAAAGGAAGGTCAAACTTCCTCTGCTCCCATTCTGATAAATACACGTCTGTCTGGGCCACTGAGCTGCTCCTCCAAGAGAGACGTCATGCCTGTGAATGATTCTGGCACCGTTTTAAAGTGAATTACAGTTAGGCTCTACGGCGTTTTCCAGACTATCCTTGTACAGAAAGGATTATAGATATCAATTATTTTATCTTTAAAAGAGAGATTAGATTTTCTGCACATATCTTGATCCACTCCTTAAGTGGGAATGCTGTTACCAGGAGTTTGTAAGACCTTTAAGGCTGATTAACTGCACATAAAATAGTAATAAGAAAGAGCATCCTGTTAAGAACAAAGAAACTATAAAATGATCCAGATGCAGCTGCATCTCAGAATTACTTCATATGCTGGCTATTAAACATCTTGCAAATGCTGTTGACTCCTCCTGAATGCAGTTCTTGTTAACGTTACGCTAATCCTGTTTGTATGCAGTGGCTATGTAAATTTCTTTTTATAAGAGGGTTTTTTCCCAGCAAATTGGACTTGTATACAAGAGATCTTGATGATGTTATGATTCATTGGAGGAACCAGTATATTACACACAGAGAGGCATGACCATCAATGCAAAACAGTATTATGAATCTCAGGTTGACATCTGAGACCCTCTTATAGCTTAAAAGAAAGCAAAAAATTTCTTAATAAACTTTTTCTCTGAGTATGAAATTCAAAAGCACCTTTTATTGCTCTATCCAGTGAGCGTTCCAAGTTTTTTGTACTTGCTGTTCTATTACCGTTTGTAACGTATCTCAGTATGTTGACTTTTTACATTAGTTCTCGCTTGGCAAAAGCCCTAAAAACATACTCAGCTTAAAATTTGAGGTATTAATTCAAACTAAGAACCCACTTAAATGTGTCTCTAAATAAGGGCCATGAGTTCCACAAATAAAATATAGTATGTATACTGAATTTGCAGAAATACCTTTTTCTCCTTTTAAAGTGAATATATTTTATTAATGCTTTCACACAGCGGTTTTAAAGTGTTTAACTACTATTCAACACAAAACACATAGAAAGAAATGTATTCTCTCTACAATCAGTGATTCTAGCACACCAGTGCAAGCAGGCATCCTTATTAGAATCAATGTTAAATAATTACTGTCCAGAGAGTACTGTCATACTTATTGTTATGGCAGCATTAGTGGCTATTAAAGGTAACATTTATTTAATTTATTTTTTTAAAAAGAAAGAAGGTAGCTAGATCTAAATCTTTCCTATTTTAAATAAAAGCAATGGCTCTTTTTGAGGCTAATATGCTCAAGACTTGGCACTAATACGATAGTTACAATAAACTGATTGGAAAAAAAAGATGGTTGAGTTACGTAGATTGATGTTTTGCTAAAAATGAAATTATTCTACTTTTTGAGGGAAGCCTGAATCTCTCTAATGCAAGTGGCTACCCTTTCATTGCAATCATTAAATTAAGATTCACTTTTGCATTTTACACAGATGCCATTAAGGCAAAGAGTTTAAAAAAACAGCCAGAGGTTTGTGCAGCTAGTTCAGTCTGAGACACCACAAAAGTGAGATTCCCTGAATTCTGAAACTACTCGGCAGTTTCTAAAAATCTGGGCTCTGAAATGTTCGTTGTCTGAGCATCTGGATCCTCTAATTACTTTTTTATAATTTTGGCTTAACATTTAATAGAAAGCAGACACCTCAGAAATTGCTCTACAGTACTGGCTGGGGACAGGATATTTTTTCCTAGAATATGTAAATCTTACTTCAGGAAACTCCAGATTATCTAGAGTACAGGCATGCCTAGACTCCTGATCTATGTTTGTTTCACTAGGCTCTGCAAAGTGACCTGATAGTTTTGAGATATTCTCTTTCACCTTATCGTAAAAGCATTTGCATATTTACACATAACAGTCTCAAAGCACTTTTTTTGCCAGATAAGTTTGGTAGCATGAGGACCAGGTTGGGGTGTTTTGACAACCAGCAGCTTGGTGATTACAGGGGGAAGATCTTAGAACAAAGCTTGTTGCTACTGATTTTTCCTTTCTGACTTGTTCTTCTTTGTTTTGTTTCTCCTACATCAATCCAAGGTGAAAACATAAATTATATTGATTAATTAGGAATAGTCCTATCTGTAAAATTTGGGCTAGTGGCCTTAGAAGAACAAAGTCAGATCTCTATACAATACAAAGTTTATGACACCATGGGTATAGTGCTAGAAACACAGGCTTTCAAATGGTTATCTGTAAAATACAGGGAATATGAAAAATGCAGACAAGTATTTTATCTCTGAAGAATAGAGCATAGCAACTTCTTGCCTCAAAAAAGGTTGCACTGGATGGAAAAAAAAGATTGAGCATTGACAAATAAACATGAATTGATCATAAAATGAAAGGATAAATTTGCTCCTGTTCGGGTGGGTGTAACTGCTTGGCATTTAGTTCAGTCTGAGGAAGTTTGATCACAGCTTACTTTGAATGGAAAAAGTGTTCCTGTGTCCATGTGCCGACAATCCAAGAAAGATATTGAATCAGTGATGAAAACCCAGAGGAATGTCATAATAATATTTACAAGTAACTAAAATATACCCTGCAGGAAGAGACTGGAGGAGTTAAGTATATTTATAGAAGGAAAAAAAAAACAGTGTAAAAGGTGATTTAATCATGGCTTTTACACTCATATGCATGGATCAGCATTTTGATGATCGAAGAGGTTTGCTTTTAATTGACTAAAATACATGAAGATCCTCCGGCTGGAAGCTGAAACTAGGCAAATTCAGGCTCAATTCACTACACACATTTTTAATTGCACAGATAATTATCCATAGAAACAGCTATTCAAAGGTTATTATGGCCTCTCTAGCCCTTGAAATTTTGAATATTAAATTGGATATTTTTCAAAATAGCTTTTTCAAAAAACTCTGCTGTGTTTTTAACCTAGTTATCTGACTTGAAGTAGCAATTCGTTCCAAGAAGACTTATTGGATTTTTTTTGCTAGTCTTTAAAACAGATGACTGCAATGGCCCTTTCTGGTTTTAAAATGCTATGAGTAAAAAGGGAAAGATCTGAACAAAATTATTTTCATAAGCTTATGTGAAAACTTGGCCTGATCATGCTCATTTACTAAATATTATGGCAGCACTTTGAGAATCCAGATAAAACAACACAGAATAGGTTCAGTGAGGGAGACTTGCCTTGAAGTAATTTTTGAAGTATTTTTATCCTGTGCTCAAGGGAAAGACCCTCTCAGAAGAATTTAGCAGTCTGTAATTTGGTAGAAATTATGTGACTTATGTGAATATGTGGGCTGCATGATAATATTATTTATTATAATAACAATGACAATATTAATAGTAATTTTATAGTGTATATATATGTCCTAGACTACAGATCCCATGTGCTGGGTGCTATACAAATGCAGATTTTTCTTTCACAAACCATTTGTGTGAAGGGACAACTCTCCATATTGCTTTGTCGGCATAACTATAGCAGGACAAACCAAGTCTCTGCAAAGCCAAGCCTGTGCTTCATATGGTTTCTAATTCAGGGAAATTGTTCCCCATTCAGGCTAAGTGGGTTTTACCAGTGTGTCCGGGGTCAACAAAAGAAAATCCCTTCCTACTGCTTTTAATTTCCTAATGTTAAATAAATCTTTAGATCACAGAGGGCGTGATCTACAGGACATCATCTCCAAGCTAAGCCTGGTGATAAGATGTAGGGCCTTCCTGTTTACCGAACAGAAGCTGCGGAGCTGTGTCAGAGTATAATGTAGATTAATGCAGCAGAATATGCTGTCAGTGGTTTTAAATCATATGCAAGTTTGGAAATAGGATTTGGGAAAGTATACCATCCAGACTGTGAGGCACACAAGGTATGCCTCTGTATTCATAAAGAAACCTTTAGAAAAATAAATAATTTTTGACTTCTATATGACCTTTGCTTGGATGAAAAGGCGGAACAACTTCTCTTCCACTTCAGCTAAACCTTTTCAATAGTTTAGTCAAATGGTAAATGTCTTTGTTGAAATTCTTCTCCCCCTTCAAGGGGGCTAGTTGATAATCTGTCTTCGGAAAACATCACCTTGCTACTTTAAAAAACCCTTTGTTATCTGATAAGGTACAAATACTTCTTGTTCAGTGAGTCAGCTCTTGCAATGTTAGGTTCACAAACCGCATGTTGGATTTAAGAAGTTAAAATGATTAAGAACTGAACGAGGCTAGAAAGATGTCTGCATGCAGTGCACATCAGTTTAAAAGATATTTTAAATATGCATTCAGCATTGGTGACTGGGCAAACATGGATATTTGAAACGGAGGAACAATTTGTTATTTATGAATGTCAGATTACATAAATAATTTGAGTGTCTTTTATGACACTAAGGTTTAAATAAACATTAACCTAAATGTATGCCCAAAAGTCCTTATGAGCATTTAAGTAAATGACATCATCCTCAGTACTTCAAAAAATCAGGTCACTTATTTCAGGACCAATAATGATATAGGAGATTTGAACGAGGCATTCATTATTAAAAACCTTGCACTGGATATTAAAATTACTTATGTAAATAGCATTTGCAAATACATCTGGATATTAAAGCAATGTAATCCATAGAGTAATGTCTGATGTTGTATCATGTTGAACATCTTGTTGCATTTGCTTCTAAGTGGGAAGCATGTAAAACTTTTGGTCTTTGCTTATACTTTTAAGCACAAAAGTTATATCATAATAAATGGTGATTGTATCTGGATTGTTTGCTGAGAAGCAGCAGAATTTTCTGTGAGCAAGACAGAGACAAGGCTCTGTGGGAGAGTGTAAACAATGAATTCTCATATATTTGGAAATACTTAATAATCACTTGTGTGTAGGCTTCTACAAAGCTTTTATGATTGCTCTAGGTGCAACACAAAACAACATTTTCAGTTCTCTGTTCATTATAAAAGGGAATAGAAGGTTGAAATTTATGAAAAATGTGCTGTTGGCTTCATAACAGTTACTCTTCAATGCATTTAAAAGACAAATGTTTGAAACATCATTAAATATTAGCAATGTAAAAATTCACCTATTCTTTACAGGGTTGTTTTTTTTTTAAGTAATCCAAAGAGAATAAAAAAAAGGAAAAAAAAAAGGCAGAGGTAACTGTGTTTAAATAATCAGATAACTTTAGAAACATTCATAACTGTGTAATTTTTTTATTTTTTTCTGCATTTGTGAGTTTGAAAAATAGCGCTGCTGCTGAAATAATTGCAAATGCAGGGTACATTGTTAAGGGAAAAGACACTGGGTGATTTGATATAAATTCCTCTGAACACCCAGCTCTTTGCAATAAAGCTTACAATTTTGACCTGTACTATTCACAGAGGCTATGCTATTTGCAAGCTGTGGAGGGAGGCTCACGTTCAAAACTAGCATCTTAAAAGGCAGAATTACAACGTGCTGTCATCTTGTCCACTGCAGGAATAGGAAACAGGATCAGACAACCTTTAATACTGCAAGGTGTGATGGCACTGGTCCTTACCAAAGTGCACACTGAATTTTTTTATATATCCTTGGGACCCTTCATTCCCAAGCTGTCTCTAGACAAGAGCACTAATTTTGTCTCATTATTCTAATATGTGGCTATGTTTACATCCTGCTTTTGAGCTAAGGTTCATCTGTGGGCTGTGGCCCTACCAGGTGGAAATGCAACAACACCCAGCAGGGAGGCAGATGGCAGCAGATCCTCCAGGTTGTGGTAATCATCAGTAACTGCCACTTTTCAGCTCAGACCTGCGTAGTTCCATGGTTCCAGATGGCTTCATTTAAGCATTTGAGTTTAGCCCTCACTCTCAATCGCCAAGGTTTCTGGTTAATTCTGAGGGGCTGCGTGGGACCCAAGCCTTTGCACAACAGGGACTGGTTGTCAGCTTTGATGCTATAAAATTAGTTCCCAAACGGGATAGGAGCCTGACAATGCTCATCCTCTTTGTCTGCTCTGTGCCTGGAAGGCCTTTCTGTTTCAGCAATGGTCTAGGATTAGAGAAAAGGTAATTAACAATCATCTCCTGTGAATGGAAAGGATGGAAAGTGCTCTAGTAGCCACGTCCTCTTCTCTGTTGGGAAAAGGCAGGTGAGAGCTGAGAGTTTTCATTTGCTGTGTGCGTCAGAGCTTGACGTGATGACAGGTTTGCCTTTATGAGTCCAGAGATTTCAAAATAGGTGCTTAAGAGTTTGGCAGTCAAATGCTGTGCACACTTAACAAATTAGGATTTAAACCCAAGCTGTGGCCCATTGTAAAGGTATTGTATTGTGGCAAATATTATAAAACCGTACATATATGTCAATAGCTATCTAAATGATAACATCGCAACAGTTAGCCTTTAGCTCTCAGCTAGGGCTTTTCTTTCTTCTAACATTATTTCCTTTTTTTCTCATCACCCTGCCATCCTTCACATCTTTTCTACCTCTTATGTAAGTTTTATCAGACATTGAACCCTTTAAGTATTCCCTTTCCCTTACCAATTTCATCAACCACACCTCCAGCTCTTTTTTTTAGCTGTTTTTTTAATCTATTATTTTCTCTGTCACTGTATTCTTCCATCTTGACCTTGACTGCAAACTCTGCAGCTGAAGAGTATTTTGGAAAGTAGCTTTCACACTGCGAATAAGCTGTCTTACAAGAATTATTTTTCCAACAAAATATCCTTTGAAACTGGGGTTATTTTATATTTCTGGAGTGCTTCCTTGCCCACTCCACTGGTTCATTCTTGCTGTGATACCATTCCTCTATATCTAAGATTTTATGCCCTCTATCTGGTTTGTTTCTTTCCATCCAGTAATTTGTTGTTATTGCTTTTATCCAAATAAATATCAATGTGACTTATGTGACAAGTAGGACATCCTAAATTCAGTAACAGATTATCATATTTCTGTTCTTCCACTGTCTATGCAAATCAATGTTTCCTCATTCACCGTTCAAGCTATGAATATTCTTTTCCTGTTGTATACATATGCTTTTATTTTGAGAAGTTTGACTATTTTAATTCCCTTATTGTGAATTTCTCAAGAATTACCTTACTCTCAAGTGCTGGGTTCTGCTGTTAGTTTCAAACACCTGAAATCGCTTCAGAGTTCAAATCAGTAGCACTTTACTCCAGATGTCAGGGCTTGGGCAAAGAGTTCAGAAACAATTGCTGTTATCCATAGATACACTGTAGAACTTCACTTCTTTGAATTTCATCTGGTCAACTGGCAATAGATTATCTTTCCAGAAAAGTAGTCCTACTGTGCCCATTGATTATTCTATACAAGTGTTTAGAGAGGGGTTATTCTTCGCAGTTGTCCTGTGATGAACAGAATTGTGTTATTTACAGATTCCTGTCTAGTGCTCTTTTTTTAATGTTAACAAAACTGGAACTACTACATTTCAGTCAGAAGAATAGTGAAGATAATTTTTCTTAACTTCAAGATAAAATTATTTTTACAGTATCAGTGTGAAACACTTTTGGTCTCACTTTATCATTTTCTGCCTTTCTTCACTGGAAGGAAAGTCAAGTACCATAGTATTGCCAGCCTGTTATTCCTTCCTCCTACGAAACGTCTATTTGTGCTGTACGTGGCAGTTAATATTGTTTGTCCCACTTTATCTCGATTAAAGGAGTGGGAGGAAATCATGCATCCTGGGGAGCTGCTGTGTATATAGCCTCTTTCTCTATTAGGCTAGTGAGTGGGTTGCACTTGAAGTTACAGCATTTCTTCCCTTCACTTGAAGGTCAGTTGGACTGCCTGATTGTTAGATAATGTCTTTCTTTGCCAGCTACCCTCATGCAGGTCAAAATCCCACTTCTCAGAGGAAAAGAAAATCAGGGGCAAATTGGGTCTGCTTTGTTTGGGGTGAGTTTTTTAGTGTCTTTTTCGTGAAGAACAGCAAATTATTATACTAAAATTCTACCACTAAGTTAATTTATTAGTGCTACTTGCAAAACAGATTGTCTCAACAGGGATGGCAGAATGTGAGACATTATCTACAGAATGGGAAATTCATCACAGTGATCACTACTCTGTTAAAACAAACCTTCTAGCAAGTAATAATAGATAGAAAATAAAATAATGAAGGAACTACTCAGATAAATGATCAGACGGGCCACTCTTCACATTTTCTAAGTCATAAACATGTTTTTCTGTTCAATAAAGGGTAAGGAAACAAAAAAATAGTTTGTTCTCCTCTATTTGGAGTGGATATTTAGATTTGGAAGTATGCTTTATATATTTTATTAGTGTAACTACTGAAATATATCAGATGGCACTGCAGATATCCTCATAATAAGCTGTTAACTACTTATTACCTACAGATTATATGTTAAACATGTATATATATAAATCCTTGAATTCATACTTAAATCTTCTAATTAGATGTTTATATAAATTTATCACAGTCCATTAAAATAAGAATTTTTCCTTATTAATTTTTCTAAATGAAACAATTTTTATTTCATACTCTGTATTAATGAATTATACCTTCAAAACCAGATATACAGTAAGGTTAGGAAAGTAAGAAAATACCTGTAAAGAATACTGTAACTAAACTACAGATAACAGGTAAGGCACCACTTTTCCAACTTTTCTTCCTCTAAAATTAGGAGGAAAATAAAAGCAGTCTTGTAAGAAAAGGTAAATGTGACATCAGAGGACTTAAAGCTGTCACCTCTGATCATAGAAACTGGCAGGACTCAGCATTTTTGAAAAAGAGGACATACTTGTTTGGGAATACAAGCACAAATTTCATGTGTCTTTCTCCACCTAAGCAAATGGTGGAGCCAAACAGTGGGTCTTGCAGAATATCATTGAAGTTCCATATTTGTTTTTATGCGTTTGCAATTTGTACCTTTCTTCCTCCTGTAGAAAGCTAACTTTCGTATATTAGAGTTCTGACCCTGGGAATGGCAGAGCGGGTCCTGGACCTGGAGCTGAGTGGTTATTTCAAAAGTCTAGATCTATATCTAAAGAGCAGATAAACTCACCTGCCATGGTATCTGGGACACAGAGAGTAGTCATCAGGATTGGTCACCAGTTAGACCATGCAGTGAAATCTCACTGAAGCACTCTCAGCCTCTTTCTGCGGAGAGGAATGAAGGGAGGGGAACCACAACGGAGAGGGAGAGTGCACAGCCAAATCTTATCTCCTTGGGTTCGTAGTCAAACCTGGCAATTTCAGTATGGGAGCTCCCACACTGCAGAGGTATCTGTGATGTCATAGAATCGTAGAATGATTTTGGATGGAAGGGATCCTAAAGATCTAATTTCAAACCTCCCTGCCATGGTCAGGAACACCTTCCACTAGACCAGATCACTCAAAGCCCCATCCAGCCTGGCCTCGAACACTTCCAGGTCAGGGGCATCCACAACTTTTCCAGGCAACCTGTTTTAGTGTCTCACCATGCTCACAGTAAAGAATTCCTTCCTAATATCTAAGATAAATCTACCCTTTTTTCAGTTTAAAACTCCTAAATATCTTTCCTATCACTACAGTCCCTGATAAGAGTCCCCCTCCATCTTTCTTGTAGGTGCCCTTTAGGTACTGCAGGGATGCTAAAAAGTCTCCTTGGAGCATTTCTTCTCTAGGCTGAACAACCCCAACTCTCTCAGTGTGTCCTTATACGGGAGTTGCTCCAGCCTTCTCATCATCTTCATGTCCCACCTCTGGACCCGCTCAAGCAGGTCCATGTCCTTCTTATGCTGAGGGCCCCGGAGTTGAATGCAGTACACCAGGTGGGGTCTCACAAGAGGAGAGGGACAGAATCACCACCATCAACCTGCTGGCCACGCTTCTTTTGACGCAGCCCAGGATGCAACTGGCTTTTTGGGCTGTGAGCTCAAGTGGCTGGCTCATATTCAGTTTTTCATCCACCAATGCCCCCAAGTCCTTCTCCACAGGGCTGCTCTCAATCCACTCACCACCTAGCTTGTATTTGTACTTAGGATTGCCCTGACCCAGGTGCAGGACCTTGCACTTGATCTTCTTGAATTTTATGAGGTTTCCATGGGCCCACCTCTCTAGCCTGTCCAGGTTTCTCTGGGTAGCATCCCTTCCCTCTATAGTATGAACCACATCACTCAGCTTGGTGTCATCCACAAACTTGCTGAAAGTACACTCAATTCGATCATCAGCATCCCTGACAAAGATGTTAAATAATACTGGTCTGAATACAGAGCCCTGAGAGATACCTCTTGTTACTGGTCTCCACCCAGACATTGAGCTGTTGGCCACAACTCTTTCAGTGCAACTATCCAGCCAATTCCTTATGCACTGAGTAGTCCACCCATGAAATCCATGTCTCTTCATTTTGGAGACATGGATGTTGTGTGGACAGCATTTGATGCTGTCCACATCAAAGTCCAGGTAGATGACTTTAGTAACTCTTCCCATATCTACCAAATCTGTAAGCCCGTCATAGAAGGTCGCCAAATTTGTCAGGCATGATCTGCCCCTAGTGAAGCCATGTGAGCTGTCACCAATCACCTGTCTGTTTTCCATGTGCCTTAGCAGAGTTTCTAAGAGGATCTGTTCCATGATCTCCCCAGGCACAGAAGTGAGACTGACCGGCCTGTAACTCCTTGGGTCTTCCTTTATTCTCTTTCTGAAAAAAGGGGGTGGTGTTTCCCCTTTTCCAGTCACTGGGAACTTTACCAGTCTGACATGACTTTTCAAATACGATGGTTGTGGCCAAGCAACTTCATCTGCCAGTTCATCTCATCAGATCCAACAGACTTGCGCGCATTCATGTTCCTTACGTGGTCTCGAACGTCATCTTCTCCTATGGCGGGCAGTTCTTCTTTTTCCCAGTCCCTGCCTTTGAATGCCTGTGATTTGGGTGGCATGGCTAGAATACTTGACAGTGAATACCAGGGCAAAAAACTTGAGTCCACATTGTTAATGTCCACAGTGGACATTAAACAACTCTAGAGATAGATTCTTTTAACGTAGGTGCATTGTCACTCATATTTCTACTTGCTGAACAGGAAACTACTGCAATTTGGGCAGGGGACGGGGGTATAGGGAAGGTGGGGGGCTGGAATCTCACTCACCAACCTCTACAGAATATTTTGCAAATTTTAGTTGAAAAATGTGTTGATTGGATCCTGTGTTATGACATCTGGAATCCTACCCCCAGCTGTCTTTGAAACCAGTGTTCATGTGGCATCAAAATTAAGCAAAACAAGCTTACTCATTTACATACTTTGCATATTTATAAACCCACCATTTTTCTGTATCAGTAAAAATCTGGGTGCAGAGACAAATCAGCCCAGCTCCATTGATTTTAAAGGACTTGATATGATTGACACCAGCTGCGATTTTGGCCTGCTGTGTTTAGCTGTGGTTTACATTGAATGACATAAAGCCAGGAAACACGATGTGACATAAAAGTGTTTCAAATCTTCTCTTGGGAAGTTTCTGTACTAATTTCAAATCCATGAATCTTTACAAGCAAAAGAGCTGGAATAAGGCAAAAACAACTCTAGACCAAAGAAATAAGCCTGAAAAATATTTCTAGGAAAGAGTATTTGGACACATCGGGTAAAAGCTCCACAGTATCTGAAGTTACACTGCAGTGGCCAGTGCATAGGAGGAATAGTATCTCCAAGATATATTTCTCATGGAGTATTATTTCTTGATTTACTTTTCAGCTTCCTCTGCAGCTGGGGACTCTCCCTCAGTTTCAATGAAAATAAAAATACAGCTGGGTAGGAACATCACCCCGTGGAAAACAATTAATTCTTCACACTTCATGGAATAACATAAATAAAGGACCACATTAGGGTATCAAATATTACACAGAGAAGTCAGTGACTGACAGAAATAAAGGAAGGAGCTCCAGCTAAAAACACAAGGTTGGGGATACATGGTCTCAGGGGAGGTTTTTCTGAGGTCTAATGGGGGTGGCTCCAAACGCGGTTTCCTGGGGAGGGGGTGAGGTGTATAACTGCAGCTGCACTGACGTTCAGACTCAGAGTGTTCTGGTCACCTACGAAAGCCAGGTCATGCCTGCAGCATTTGAGAAGGGATTCAGGCATGGTAGCTGTTAGAAACCATATATCTAATCATAACGGACCTTACTGCAGAGCTTTTCTTATGCACCCGTGCACGTGTGTGCACATATCCATGTATTACATACAAACATGCACACACGCATCGGTTAGAATTGTTTGTATGGTTACCAAAAGTTTAACAGTGTTACATTAAAGAAGTGCAAGTACTGTGTTACTGACAGGACTGCTTTGTATGTTATTAGATTTAAATATTGTTTTTACAATAGGACGTCATCAACTTGAAATCTCACTTGAATCTGAAAGTAGTTTTGCTGTTTCAAGGCACACCTAATGTTATGATAACTGTAGGTAACAGAAGTTGAAATATTTCACCTGTTGTTCTGTTTACGTATCATGTTTGACAGTGTTTCACATGTGGTGGATTTCCCCAGTTACTCAGTGTCACCTTTAGTTGTGGAGATCTTGTTGAAAACAAAGACAAAAATCATTCTTAAGGGGAAAACTTTCCTGCCTTTCTCTCTTTACTACCTGTCCCCAATCCAGAAATATTTTTCAATATGGCTAAATTTAAGCATGAAAGAAGCTGAGGAAAATTATATTATTTGCATGCTTTAGAAAACAATATTTCTGAAAAGTTCTCTGCAAGATCAGGCCCTCTGCCAGGGTAATAAAAGGGCAAAGTCCTTGAAACTACGTTTAACTCACCTCATGAAAAGGATTCAATTTTAATATGATAATCTCCCTTTAATGGTGCTTATTGTACAGTCAGTGCTAGCTAATAGGAATATGCACATCTTTGCCAGGAAGTGGTTTCATGTAAAGTTTTTAATGGCTATTTCACACCTCATGCCAGATATTATGGATACCCGAGAATTTTTTATAACCTTCATATATGCAGTAGTCCCTTGAATAATATCTTTGAAATTTGAAAAATTGGTGTATTATTTTTCAAATATGTGGACATATCAAAGAACAAAATAGTGCTATCATTACAGATTCAACACTGCAGGTCACATTTCTTTCATTTTTACAGCTGAAAATGAACCCTGTTCTATGATTATGATATCTTCTGATCCTTTTTATGTAACAGAAGGACATATTTGCATTCTATCCATCATGATGAACTAAAAGTAAGCCTCAGGAAATGCTTGCATTTGCTAGAGATAACCTTTGGTTTACACTGAAAAGAAATGGAGGCTTTGGTGCTCCGAGAATGGATTACCTTTTATAAACGGAGTTGTCTCCATACAGCTGTGTTTGAGATCTGTTTTGAGCATGGTAATGATTAAAAAATGTAGAGGAAAGGAGGCAAAAAGATTCTGAGAAGGAAATGGACTGAAGTTTATTTTTTCTTGAAACAATGTGAGATTTGGCTCTGCTTTGTACCTCCACAACAGAAGATTTTTTATACTCTCAGGAATGGCAGTTTTACATCAGCTTCCCACACTCAGTTTTTCAGCAACGTGTCTTGTTAGTTTTCATCCTCTTTCTTATTTCTAATCACCCTTTAAAAGAAGACTGACAACACTTTCTAGCCATATTTAAAATTGGCAGGTCAAGTAAACAGAAGAAATAGTTTATTTTATTTTTCTCCTAATTGTATCTCTCATATTGAATTTTTGACTCAATTTAGGCAAAGACTTCCCCAAATGATGGAATATTACGCCGTTACTTGTAAATGGAGCAATTGCAGTTTGTCAACCAATTAGTTGCAAGCAATTTGTTTGCTAAGATTGCAGGAGGAATGACCATGCAGTGAATGAGCTGCGTGGAAAAGAGCAGTGGTTGTAATGGGAGCAGGCTATGAATTACTTTGTTGTGAACAGAACGGCTGTTAATCTGTTGAGAAAAAAAGAAAAAAATTGTCTGTTTGCTGCTTCCCATATGGTTATATGGTTTATTCTTTTTTTGTTGTTTTGTTTTTGTCTGTTTTTTGAGACATAGTTCAGATCTCAGAGACCTTTTGCCCTCTTGGCTTTAGTTAATGTCTTCATTTTATCTCCATTATTTAAACAACTGACAAGTCTCCAGAGTTCAGGATAGTAAGGAAGGGGCTTGGATTGCTTCTTGGATTTAGTTTGGCTTCAAAATACTAATAAAGAAGTCCACCGTTTCATTGGTTATATCGCAATCAAAGTACTGTCAGGCAAAATAAGAACTTGCTGTTGCAGGATCAACTTACATAAAAATAATAAAAGATAAACCAGGAAATACATATTTTATTAATTTGTTATTTAAGTGACATCTTAAAAGGCTGTTTGCTTCAGCGGGTCCAAAATATGATTTCTACATTATATTCTCTTTATAGCATTAGGCTGCCTAAAGCAGTAACACCCAACAGCTGAAGTAAAATATGTTTTCAAGCAAAGAGTAAAAGAAGGAATTAAAGGGAACACCTGTGTCTTGTTATTAGAAATCATATCCATGCTGGACTTGTAATAGCCTAAATAATACAAATTTAGCTAGAAGTAACAAAGCAGATGGAAACATCTGTATATCGTATGCAGTGACAGTTATTGGATGGTAGAGTATCTGGCCCTGGTTTTCCCCTGAGTAAACATAATTTGCATAATCGTTTCCATCCTTCAGATCTTTAACCCTTAAAAAGCTTTCATGTCTGATGGAGACAGCATAGTTTATATTAGAAGATTAGTACAGGGAGACAGTCTGGTCCTGATGTAAATACACAGGTACAGATGTAAGTCAGTCACGTAAATGTCCAGTATAGATGTACAATGAACATACTGATTGGCATAAGTGGAAAATAAAGAAATAAAACTTCCTTGAATGAACCATCTCCTCACTAAGTGAAAAACTCAGTGGAAAACCTGCAGTGCCACGTATGGCTGAGATTACAAACAGCACATCAAATGCAAAGTGCCACGTCATCATAAGTCAAAGCTTAAGTCAAAGGAATTTAGCTGTCCCTAGCGTCAGATGTCTAGCTGTTCCATTGTAGTCAGCGCAGTCAAAGGAATGGGGAAACCATTCAGCTGGGCAGGTGTTAGGATCTGTTTTAGTGTGTGCTGAATATCCCTCCAGCCTCAATCAGCTGTGTTGTCTAGGTCCTCCTCATAGGACCTTAGACATTGACTTCACTTACAGACATAGGCTGTAAGACATCTTAAGCTGAGTGGTGGAAACCCAATGCTGAATCCCACTTTTGTAGTTTCCTTACACACAGGTTCAGTTCCCAACACCATGGCATCTTCAGTATTTCAGCCACCCTCACTCTGTCTTAACCTTTAAGAGAACTTTATTAGATGCCACCTGACCATGGTGGGAAATTTTTTTCTTTTTCTTTTTCTTTTTTTTTTTTTTTTTCCCAAGTCCCACCTTTTTTTACATGTCTTTTCCA
>NW_010417978.1:0-25077 GCF_000710305.1 Buceros rhinoceros silvestris | reverse complement strand
TTTTTTTTTTTTTTTTTTTTTTGCCAGAGTCGCACATTTTTGTACATGTCTTCTCCAGGAGCATGGAAAAATCCCAAAAGCAACAATAAAACCAGAACATACATGATGTGTGAAATGTACAGGACTTTAAAATGAAATGTATTCCTCTTTGTAAGTTGAATTTGAGTGGAAATTCTGCAAAGGATTCTTAAAAAGTGTTCCCACTTTATAAACTATTTAAATCCCAGTGCAATAAATATCAGATCCAGATTTTCTTTTTCATCCTTCTAAGATATAGCATCAAATATGATTTCTTTTTTTCACCCGGAAGCTGTTCTGTGCTTCATCAGCAGGCTAAGATGGTTGCACCCTGGGCGTGTTGGGCCAGAGTACCTCTAAGATGCTACAACAGCAGATGCTAAACAAGTCTTATGAGGAGCAGCTGAGGAGACGGGATTTGTTTAGCCTGGAGAAAAGGAAGCTGAGGGGAGATGTTATGGCTATCTACAACTACATGAAAGGAGGTTATGGCAAGATGGGTTCATTCTGTCCTCCCAAGTAACAAGATACAGGACAAGAGGAAATGGCCTCAAGTTGCACCAGGGAAGATTTAGGCTGATTATTAGGAAAAATTTCTTTACAAAAAGAGTTGTACAGCATTGGAACAAACCTACCCAGGGAAGTGGTGGAGTCCCCATCCATGGAGATATTTAAAAGATGTATAGGTGTGATGAGGGACATGATTTACTGACGACCTGGCAGTGCTGTCTTAACAGTTGGACTTGACGATCTTAAAGATCTCTTCCAACCAAAATGATTCTGTGTGATTCTGTAATTCTGTAAAGCAAACCTTGGGGTAGATGAAGTTAACAATATATGGGATGATGAAAATTACTTTTCTGGGAGTGCTTAATAACACATTATGCTTTTAGAGACATGAAAGTGTTCCAAGAAGATACATTTGGAGTGTGACTAAGAAGTGACTTCTTGAAGAGAAGCTTCTAAACTGCTGTTCAACTTTACTCAGTCATTTACATCTAATACTTCCAAAGAGAATGTTGTCTAATGCATCTATCTGATTGTGGAACTTCCTTCTGACAAAACAATTTCTTTCTCAGCCCACCTGTGCAATTCATGACTGAATTCATGTTTCTGAATTAATTTTTGTAACTTTTTAACATAGATATAATGGCTTTAGATGTTACTGCTGTTCACATAAACATAGAGTCCTTTTTAAATTCTCCCAGTGTAGTTGTCTCAATGATTTCTTACAGATAATCTACAGAGGTCTCATTTTGCTTAACTTGGTGGCTTTTAGTTGCTTTCTGGTGATAGCCATTGCTAAGCACACCCATTGTTAATAAATTCTTCTGATGCAAAAAGAACAGTTGTTATTGCAGAAACAGTATTTTATTTTACTCTAACTTTTCCCTTCACTCCACTGAACTTATTACTGAGAAAGTTAGTCATGCACTCTTCTGTTCTTCATTCAGTTATTGAGCTTTTTATATAGTAAGAAGGAAACATACTACTAATGAAATTACATTTCTTAATGTATTATTCACCAATCTCCAGGGTTTCAATGCTATTTTGGATTGCTAAACACTTATGGTATCCATTATTTAGCATGCAACAAAAATGCAGATAAACCAGGCCATTGGGGTGGTAGATCAGAAGGCAGAGAATATGAATTAGCCAAGGAATGTCTTTTCATATCAAATCTTATTATGCTCTACCACCAAATTCTCAGAAACACTGCAAAAAGCAAATCTGTGTTTAAAACAGATTCCTTCTAGACCAGCTTTCCTTCTAATAAAATTAATTGCTTGTATTCTCTTCTATTCTCACCTATTTATCCTCTTGCTCATTTGGAAAGTAGCCATGACTTTGTCCCATCTTTAGAGGCAGAGACCACCTCCCTATTTTTTGACCTTCCTTACACTGCATTTCCAAGACACTAAACAACTTCCTAGATCTCTTAGTCTCTCCTTATACATTGCTTATATATATCAGTGACAGTTGATGTCTTGTTCTGTGGCATAATGCTGCCTAGTGTACTTTGATGATAGATTCTGCTTGTGAGACTTTGTGCACTGTTCTTCAAATCTTTGGTGAAAAACAGCCTTGCAAAGCTGATGAAGGCAGGAAAATCATAGAAAAAGAAAAAGAATGGGAGAAAAAGGAAAAAAAGTAGTGCTTTCTCTAATCCAATGTATTTTACTGTTGAAAAGGGGAAATGTAACATTTTCTCTGTTTTGTACCACCTGCATATGGCAGAATCCGTGATTCATACCTCACATACTGCCTTAAAGTCTGCAGTAATGACACTGTCCAGTTACCCCCTTTTACAGAAACTTAGGTTTTAGTCTAGATCCCGTGCTATTGGTTATGGATGGGCTCTTCTGTCTCCTCAATAACCAATCTTTGTATTTCAGTTAGACTGTAACAGCCTTTCAAGGACTTCAGTCTTCTAAAGCTTCATGATACATTGAGACAGCCACGATAGCTCTCATCCTAGACAGTGATATATTTTTTATTCAGTCAAGATCCAAACCTTCAAGAAATTTCTTTACAGAGTCACTATAAAACCTGAAATTCTTTCCACTTGAAAACTTTTTCCACATGAGATGGTCTGGCTGAGGCTGTCATGCTTCACTGTCTTCAGAAAACCTCAAGGCAGAGTGCCATGCCATTCCTGTATCCACATTTTTTCTGCCTCATCTTGTCCCACCATTATTTGTTATTGTTCTAGTTCCTATATTTTCTGACTTATATTTTACTCCTGTGTGTGCCCTTTCCTGACCTTGGCATGTTCTCTAAAAATCCAGTGGTCATTGACCTAAGTGTCAGAATATTAGCTTTCCCCTACAAAAAGTATATTTTTAACCTGCATAGTGAGTGGAGAGGAGGGAAGGTGAACAACCAAGCCACAAATTGTGGTCCACCTAAGCCCCAAAGACTCCAAAACCTGAAGAAAAAGGCTCCGAAGCCATCAGTGTATTACCCACGTTATATTTAAAAAGCTGTTGAATAAAAATGAGCATGATTTTGGAGGAACTGACTCATGATTGCTGAATGCTCCTGCTTGGCAAGGCAGCAGTGGGAGCACCTGCAGTGGAGCCCCTGCTGTGGAGTTAGCCTCCTGCCAGCTTTTCCCCATGCGGTCACGGCAGCAGAACCGGCAAATGCTCCACTGGGATTCATGCTATGTAAGTGTCAATGTATTTCATTCTGCAGGTGAGCCCCAGAGCAGACTATACTAACAAAGATTCCCAAAATGGGTATTTGGGAAGGACAGCATTAGAGCATAATGATGGATATTGCAATGGATATGTTAATACTTAATTAGAAAACCTACTTATAGACATCTCTATAGCACTCATTACCAGAGCAGCTGTGATCTGATTGTATCAGCAATCTGAACTTTATCAAATCATTAACTTATGGCATGAACAGTTTGGGAAGAAAATCACAACATAAAATGGCTGGCATTGCTGTTACTGTAATACATGACATAGCACAGTTGCAACTGTTAATTAACCAGGTGATCAATCCTTATTAAGATTAATAACTGTATATTTGTCAACCATGGAACATTATAGTTATAAATAACATGACACTTGGGACGTGATACTCTGGCTGAAATACAATCTCTTGGGAAGAGGCTTTATAACTGGGAGTAGTCTTACACTCTCTCGGAAGCGAAGTGCAGTGCGTGTGTCACCATGTACCTTGTGACACACTTGCACACTGTACTTGAAATAACAGGTCTCCTGTTTAACAATACCACCTGGAATAGGTGCCAGAAAACACATGCTTGGCAGTCTGTGAAGGAGCTCATGCAAACCAGGTGGGTCTCGTGCATTCCTGAAAACAACTAAAACATGTCCGACAGCGGTTTAAATTTAGGAAGTCTGGAAAGATGCAAATTGAAAAAACACACTGTTTTAACTCTCCGTCAGCCACTGTGAAGGACTCAGGTTTTGCCATGCTGATGGATAGCACACTGGACTGGCATGTTAGAACCTACCTGCATGAGGTCTGGAGGGCAGCACTCGCGTTAAGGAAGGGCTGAGATCCGGACTGCATTTGTTTTGCAAAATCAGTTGTGTAGTTATTCAGGAAAATTTTTTTTCTCACTCGCTAGAACTGAATGGCCTCTTTTAGGGTTACAGATTGAGTCAGCTTTCTGGTAACATTCCTAGAGTGAAATGTGCTGCTTCTGAAAGGCTGTTTAGACTGACAGCAGTAGAAGCTGAAGTCATTTGCTTATCCACAAAACAGGTTCTGTGGAAACAGTGTGAGAACAGGTTTGCTAACACATATATCTTGTTGTGGTTTTGTTTTGGTTTTTTAACTTGGAAAGCATGATGTCTAAAGAGAATGTAGTTTTTCAGCTTCATGACCCATAACCTGCTGGTCATTTAACTTCAAAACTGCAGCAATCTGCACCTCTACTTCTTTTGTGTGAAACAAAGGTTGATTCATTGAACTGAGACCATCAATGCATTTTATGTACGTCCCCAAATAAGGCTTGGTCACAAATACCATGAGAGAACTACCATTGTGAAAGCATAAGTCACAACATTATTTATCACTTTCCTTCAGCAGATCCGATATTTCTCATGTTGTCCTGTTTGTAACCTTTCTAAAAGAAGAATCTGAAAATGAGTGTGATTGCTTGCATATTCCCTATCTACATCCCAATTTAACACTTTTTCATTTAATCTTTAATACCTATTCTTTTAATCCAGAAAGGAACTGTCTTTCCTGTCTACACTTCCCAAAAGATATTAATTAAAACCCACATTAAGCCATAGACTCAATCCCTCAACAGGAATGAAGGTATAAAATCCTAGTAATTACATTGTGTCTCCCCAGCACTGTGGTCCTCCAGTGAAATGGAAAGAATAGGACACCCCCCTGGGACCGTTATGAAAAATTACTAACATTACAGCATCTCAAAAGTGCATTCCAAAATATGATAAAACTGTAAGATAAAAGATATGTTTTATCTGTTCATGAGGAACATGTATGTGCCTGTGGCACTCAGGCTTTTACCTCATGCTCCAAAACACTTCTGTCCTTGAAATCTGGCAGATCATTTCTGACCATCATTTGGACACCTCAGCATCTGACTGAGAAGACTTGCTTACATATCTCAGACTGGCAGAGGTTGTTTTGTGTTGTTTTGATCCCATGTGGACAAGTGGTATCATTTGTTATTTTCCTATCTGAATTTCTGTTTTATGACATTTTGGGGTTTTGCAACTCTGTTTTTTCAAGTAAGCATTTTGTAAACATGCTTCAGTTTAAATGAACCAACGGCACTCACTACTCAGTGGATGTTGTGGTGCTTGCAATGACACCAGCAGGTTTTGGGGAGTGGATGTCATAAGAATGCATATTAAAGGAAGTCTTAATAGCCTTGATCCAATAAGATGTTAATAGGAGTCTAAGTGTAAAAACCTACATTGTCTTAGTGATTTCAGTAAGATAATGCAGAGATTCACTGTTTTCTGGATTGAGACTAGAGGGGATTGCTGCATTTGGTGTATACATTGGACTGAGATACATTCTCCATACTTAACACTTTTTAGAATATTACTAATTTTTTTCCATACATTTCTGGGGAGTGAAGAACATTTCTAAATGCCTATGCAAACATTTTGTTTTGCCTAAGACATTTTCTAAGACAGGCAAAAAGATCAAACCTACCGCACAGCAAATTCAATTTGCAGTTTTCGTTCAGAAGATGTAAAAGGATTATTTTGGTGCTTTTACCACTAAACTAAAAGCTAAGCCCTCCTCTTCCCTGTGATAATCCACTCCTCATGCGAAGTAGGTAAGTAAGTCTATGAAATGTGAGGAAAACTATTTAAAAAAGGAGAGTGGTAGATAGTTTGATAACCAGATTCTTTATTCCATTCAGCTGACAAAAACTCAAAGAGAACGAACATGGATCCTTAAGCCTTTCAGATTACACTCATAGACCAAGTTTAGCACCACTAGGGACAAAGGTTTCTGGTTTTTTCAATGGTGTACAACTCCAGACTCAGTCCAGAGAATTATTTTGTGCATAGTCTTATTCACATTAGCAGGTTTAAACAAGCTTTTTAAATTGACAGATTTGATACAGTGCTAAGTAATTTATCACTCTGAGTCAAAATGGAGAATGTCTGAGGAACTCTTGGGAAGGATATAGGAAATATAGTTTTGTGGGCACTTTTCCTCCCATACATGTTCATCAAAAGATGACTCTGAGATCATTATGGGACATTGTAGAAGAAAGTAAGCATCCCAGGTACGTTTGAGCATTAAAGTGAGAAGCATGCATGGAAATTCAACACTCTTTACACTGGTCAGCTACAAATTCGCTGTACTTTGCAGCTGTAATTGGAAGAACATTCACCTCATACAACCACAGCAACTAATTAGCTTGGTTTGTAGTCTTTACTCCAAAGAAAGGAGATGAATCATCTTGGAGTAAAAATGACAGTTGAGGGGCCGAGTTCTCTTTAAAGATGCCAACATACAAGAACACTATGCACCCTTACATTACAGCAGGCTTTGAGGATTTGTTTTCCTTCTACACTTGCATTTGTATTGTAAGTTTGCCATCCATCCCAGGTGCCGCTGCAGAAACGAGCAGTTGATGATTGAAGAAAGAAGAAAAGTTATCACCAGGGAGATGGCACAGAAATCCAAAAATATGGAATGAAATAAATGGCCAAATCTTCTCTTTGCTTACATGCCAAATTCTAGCTAAAGAAATCAACTGCAGCTTGAAAAGGGTCCTGCCAGAATTTCTCTCTAATCAAATAAAGATTCAAACTTTGTCTTGGAGACCCTATGATTTTATTGCCACTCATGTGCATCCCAAGTAAGCCACCACTGTCTAAACATTCCGTACACTGGGCAATTTGTCAGATTCTGAAGACGACACCATAATTCCCATACCATATTTTTGCACTGAGTAATGTTTTCTGCACATTATTCAGTACCATGTATTCTGCATACAAATAAGCTCCAACATTAAATGGTTCAGTGAAGTGCTCTGCACCCTATTTGTAAATAACTTCAGAACAATAGGGGCAGGTGGGAGTGAGTAAGGGAAAGAGCTTTTGTTCTCAGTAACACATCAAAAATGCAACAATCTCCCGTGTTTCTGCAGACAAACAAATTTACATTTATGTTCACTGAATACCAACTTTGAGCAATACTGACACTGGGACATTATGCTAGGCAGACCAGAAGACCCCAAATAGTGGATAGAAAAGGACATCTCCTCAAAACTCTATAGAAAGTGTTCTCCCGCACGGAGGAGGAATGGAGACATCTCAAACAGCATCACACTGCTATGTGTTCATTCTTTTGATTGATTCTCAAGCTTTCACTCATTTGAAATATGGCCTTAAAAAAACAGCTCGGCGTTCAGATAAACAGCATACAGTCAGAGCACATTTTAGAGTCATCTGCAGACATCTTTGGTGTCGGTGGGGTTTTTTTATTTCTCAGATTAGGAACCAAGTTTTACAAAAACAAGGAGAGTTTCATGAATGTGTCTGATTTCATAATGACTTTCTCCAACATCCCTTTCAAAGGATGTCATAATTCTGAGTTATCTCTATTAAAACGAAATTATTTAACTTCACAGCTGACCCACAAGGTGGGTCTTTGTGTTTTATCATGTTTCTGGCAACTTACTCTTGCACCTTAGTGTGTGATAGTTGCAGGACTCATACACACCTACTTCTTTCTTTAACTAGAGTAGAAGTTGCAATTTTTTCAGGCCATACAAGAAAATCAAGAGATTATTATTATTCCAATTGTGGGAGTGCTTACTTGCAAGACTACAATAACACTGTAGGAAGGAATCTAGTCTTCTGAGGTTTACAAAAATCCTTGCTGGAATTGAATTAATTCAGATTTTCCTAAGCAAAATTGCTTGCCTGTATTCTGGTATCAGAAACTGTGAGGAGTTTTAGTTGCTAGGATCATACACACATACATAGAGTATTCCAGTGTTATTCTGTGGCTTTAAAAAATGGGCCATCCAAATATGGTTGGTATGAAGCTGGCGGCCATCTTAAAACATTTTGCATTCCTTCAAAAAGTTATGGTAGGTTATGAAACAACTCTACTCAAAACTTTGCACATGTAAGTAGAAATTTAAAACAGTGTTTCAAAACTGAAAAACAAAAGGTTAATCTTGTTTCCATATGAGAGAGTTAAAAAGTACAGAAGTTCAGCTAAGTGAAAATGTTCCATTTGTATTAACCTGTACACAACAAAAAGAACTCCTCTAAGGACTGCAGTTTGGTAACTTGCAAATAAAACCATTCACAATGAGAATTATTGTAGTATATGTTGCCATGGAAATCACTTGAGAAAAAGGAATAAAATTATAGCTTGCTTTCTTTCAGGAATTGAAAAAACGGTTTTGAAAACCTTTAAAGGTATTCGTTCAATTGCAATATTTAAAAGAATAAAGTAATAGAAAATATGTATCTACTTATCCACAGAATGTAATAAAGTGAGGAGATCTTCATGACAGAGTTATGGTTTTGGTGATTAGAAAAGTAAGCATCTTTTATTTGTCTAGTTAAAAATTATAGAAGATATTGTTAGTCGGCAGAAGCAGAGTATTCAAAAACAATTCATAGGGAGAGGTTTGCTGATTCAAACAATGCTTACAGGAAATTGTATTGGTGCTATTTTCAAAGCTCATTTATTTGCTGGATGTTTATGACTGCTGTATGTACTCTAAGAAATTATTCTGAATGAAAACCCCAGTCCAAGATGATGTAAGTAGATGAGCCTTTTTTTTTAAAGGGTGTAGTAAGTAAATAATTTGTAGGCTTAGCCTGTCCGTATTCAGTGGCATAAGAGACTGTAAGTTGCATGAAGTTATGTCTACATAACTATTCTACAGTTTAGTTTTATCTTGAGGCTTGACAGAGAAATATCTCACTGTTCACTGGGAAAAGAACATGGGAACCAGCAAGCAGCGTAAAGAAGGAAAACACATCTGAAACTAACGCATGCTATTGTGAAATGCTAAGGTGCAAGAAGGGAATTTGGACAAAAATTAAAATTAAAAAAAGAAGAGTGAGAAGAAATTTATAAAAAGGTGGAAGAGTGGGAGTAAAAGAAAACAAAGTAAAAGGAAATTAAAAGATAAAGTTTTATTGAAAGCCATATCAAGTCTTCTCTTCCGTAATCATAATTTCTACTCTTCATTTGGCTTTGTTCCTTTTTTCAATGGACTTTCTCTTTGCCAGTTCTCTTTCTTGGGTGTTCAAATAGCTCAGAAATGCTTCTTTCCATTTTTCTTATTTCCTTTTCTTCATGTTTATCGTCTCTTTTCTGAAGAAAATATGTTATTCCTCAGGATATTTCTTTACTTGTTTTTCAGGGTTCTGCTAATGAAAGGGTAGTTTCATAGAAGCTCTTAGAACTCAGTTTCTGTCCCTAGTTTTTTACCCCATTTCCTACATATTCTCACTC
The DNA here is from genome assembly GCF_000710305.1 of Buceros rhinoceros silvestris. Classification (NCBI taxonomy): domain Eukaryota; kingdom Metazoa; phylum Chordata; class Aves; order Bucerotiformes; family Bucerotidae; genus Buceros; species Buceros rhinoceros. Next base: position 15,588 of record NW_010417978.1, on the reverse strand, counting down.
TGGATGTTTTCTGGAGTCTCAGTTTCTGTTATTGCTAGTATGGCACCATGTTTGTGCTCAGGCTTGTTTAAGGCCTAAGCCTTAAACTGACATCTTATATGGTCTTTCCAGTCCTACTGGTCTACTTATTGATTTTGAAAGTAACTTAGGATAAGAGGGCCAATGTTCCTTCTCTGGAAGCCACGTACTGAAAAAGTTGAAGCCTGGTTCAGGCGTTGTTAAAGACCATGGGCACAGCCTGCATGGGGCAGTTAGACAGGGAAAAGAGAACTCTCCAGGCCAGAGAGAATAGTGATTCTTATGTCACCATACCATGACATTGCAACAGAGGCTGAGGGCTGGGAAGGGGCTCTTTGGTTCCCAGCATGACCAACCCATAACACTATCATCAGAAGCCCTCACTGTCTCATGTTCTCCCACAGGTGTGAAAGACTTAACCCAGCAACACGTGGCATAATGAGAACATACACTTGAACATCTTTGTGAGAAGGGAAGAAAAGCACGTACAAAAATCTTTATAGTTTGCCCAGAGTTTCAGTTTAAGTAGTTCAACAGAGCTGAATTAACTTTTAGTCAGACCAAGTCAAAGTCATGTAGTTTTGTACTTGCTAGGGATCAAGAGTACGCATACACACATGCACCAGGTGACAGTGACTGAGCTGAAACAGCAATCTAATTTTCCTTATCTTGGAAGTCACTCATTATGTGTTAAATTCAGCTGTTCCCTTGTCATAAATGGAAACAAATTCAGTTTAAGCCAAAAGGCACCCATTTAGTGACTTTGGTCACTAAAACTATCATTGTAGCTTCTTTGTTTTTATCTTCAATTGGGATAGCGCAGCTTTCTTGTGAGAACAAAATAGTAGTCAAGGAGAGAATGAATTCTGAGGCACTTGAGAGGGAAATAACTGAAGCTAGCCGTTAAAAACATAGAAAAGGAAATGCAGCACAGATGAGTGTGAAGTACTTAACATTCAAAGCAGAGATGAAAGCATTGTGAATTTAAATTAGTATAATGACCTACAGAAACTACAGCAAGGTCTTTGGAATTATTCAGCCCTGGCAACCAGAAGGTGTTCAGATTTTATTTTATTTAGAGTTGAAATTAAGCACAAGCACTGCTAGCAGTCATTTCACCCTTCACATGGAGGAAACACTCTGGAGAACTTTGCTTTTCTGAGCAGTGCCTCTTGCAGTGCCCCATATTGTGGTGTTGGAAAATAGTTTTGCTCTATTTTTTCCTCTTTTTTTCTTTTTTCCTTTTTCTCTTTTCCCTTTTCCTCTCCCTTTCCTCTCTCCTTTTTCCTCAAATCATAGAATCACAGAACCAATCACAGAGCAGCCCAGGTTGAAAGGAACCCAAACAGATCATATGGTCCAACCTTTCATAGGAAAGGGAACCTAAATGAGGTTATCTAGCACCCTGTCCACATCTCGAAAACCTCCAATGATCAGGCTCCACTATGTCCCTGGGAAGATTGTTCAAGTGAATGATTGGTCTCATTGCAAAAAATGTCTTTCTTATGTCAAGATGAAACCTTCCCTGATACAACTTATGCCTGTTGCCCCTTGACTTCTCCATGTGCTCTTTGTGAAGAGAGAGCCTCTGTCCTCTTTGAGGCTGCCCTTTAAGAACTGGAATACTGTGATGAGGTCCTGACTGACCCTCCTCCATGGAGAAAAGGCTTTGTCTTTCCTCACAGGGCAGGATCTCCAGCCCTTTGATAATCTTCATAGGCCTCCTTTGGACCCTCTCCAGTCTATACACATCTTTCTTGAATTGTGGCGACCAGAAGAGGACACAGCGTTCCAGGTGCACTCCTCTTTCTTCTTTCCTCTTTCGTTTTCCCGTGATTTCATTACTAAAATAAAGAGCTCTGTATAATTCTCATTAGAAAGAGTGAAAACTTGAACTTGAACTTTTAAGGCACCTGAAGTTGGATAACAAGAAAGGCCATTCACTCACTATAACAGCAGATGAAGTCTTGTTAAGAGACTTGCTTTTTTCTCATGAGAGTTGTGAATCTCTGGAGCCTAGTTCACAAAGTTCAAATGGATAAGGTTGGCAATACTGGGAATCAAGCTTTTGAAAAGCTTTAAAAATGATTCTTCATTTCTTAAGGTCTATTTTTGAAAAGCTAGGATAGTTTCTTCAGTTTTGTTTTTTTTTTTTCAAAACAAAGCAAAATGAATCAGACCGTTATGATAAAATAATTATACTTGCTTTCTTCTTTTAAGCCTAAAAAATGCAAATGCATTTTGCATTGGAACCAAAAAAGACATCTCAGCTGGGAAAAAGTTTAGAACTTAGATTTGCTTCTTTCACAAGAAGATTGTATCCCTGGATAACCAACCTGTAATTAGCAGCATTAAGGGGCACAGTACTCAAATCAGTACACAAAAGCTGTTTGGAAATGACACCTACATTATTTGTACATGAGATTATGTTCTGAATTAGATGTAATCTCTCAGGGGAAAAAAAAGTTTTAAATGTCATTGTGGACAGTTCAATTAAGAGATCCATTCAGTGCACACCTGCAGCCAAAAGGAAAATGTTATGTGCCTTTTATTTCTGTGGAAGCTTTACACAAGAGAGAATGACAGGAGCAGGCTCAGGGTGCTGAACGCCTGCTTGAGATGTCTTGTCTTTGGCCCCAGTAAGAGAGATACAAGACTAGGTGACCCATTGTTTTGTCCCAGTATGACAATTTCTGTGTTCCTATAATGAAAGGAACAAAATTCTATGTGCAAGAAAGAACAAAGAGATCTGCAGATAATAGCCAATTAGTGGATCAAAGGCTAATTAGGCAAGTTCTAAAATAAACTTTTGAAGGTGATACAGGGAGCTAAGCAGGGAATTGTCATAGGAAGGATAATGATGCTTTCTATAAAGCTCAGGAAAGGACAACTGAAGAGCTCAGTGATGCTTGATTGTAAGGATTATATGGGATTGAAAGGAAAAGAAATATGCTTAAATAAACATACTAAAAAAGATGTTCCTAAAAGGACTGGTTCTGGAAGTCACTAGTGGAATTTGGACCAAATGAATGATGATACTGATGTCTTCTATTTTAAAATAACTCAAGTTCTATTGTTTATTTGTTTGATTTGAGATTTGAGAATAATAGATGAACAGTAGAATATGAGCTATTTTATAACTATAAATACACAGAGATAGATATGCATGCACAGATACTCACGCGCTCACATACACACTTTATCTGTAGTTATTCTGAAGTATATCATTTGAGATGGAAGGCATAAGGCTATGTTCATTCCTGAATAATAGTTAAGTGATTGTATAACATTTAGAGAAATGCTCCACTTAAACAAGAAGGTAACTTGCAGATTGATTTATTCATCTTTTGTAGAATCTTACTAGCTTAATGATGATTTATCTACTGGAGGGTATGGATTTTGAAAGCAAGGAAAGAAAGAAGGATGATTATGCTGTGTGCAACTGCAAGCATTAAACATCCAGGCAGATAAAAAAGTTGTTAGAGGCAAGTAGTGCCTAAATCAACAATGAAGCTACAGAAATGACTCCTGTACATCTGCATTGCCTTCCTTCATCTATATAAGTACACCCTTTCCCTGGAAACACTGGCATGCTTCCTTAGTGAGAACCAATCCTCCATCACACGCCTTTGGCAGCCCTTCTCCCACTCCCTTAAGCTGGCTACTCAAAGCCAGCAGTCCCGTGCTCAGATCCTGCTGCACAGCTCGTAGCAATTCTGAGGCTGCACTGCATGCCAGAGTGGGAAGCAGACGCACTTGAAAACACAGATTTTCTGAGCTTTTCTGGAGGATTGCTTTTCAGAATAGCTCTGCAGATATGCAGTCACATCAACTATGATGTCACCATAAAGTAAATGACAGGAATTGGCCACCAAGGGAGGACTGTTGCTTCCTGCTAGGATATGAATTGTCTTCAGCAAATCATGAAATGTCATTTTCATGTGTTTTTCCTTCTTTAGTCTCCCAAATTTACAGACTGGTTTATTTTGTCTACTCCGATTCCTTTTTCCTACATGCAGGCAGTATTTAGGTTTTCACATGGTAATCCTCTTTATAAGAAACAAATAATGGAATATATAAAACTTGTGAGTTATTACAGTCTGGCTCCAAAAGTCACAATGTGAATTAATGTCCTCCCTGATTCTGTGCTACATCATAACTACCAAACAGCTTAGAGGGTAACATGTATCAGCTTTCCATCAAACTAATAACCAGAGTTGCCAAGCGGGTTAAATTGCATTCAAATATCCGGAATGTTTCCCTCACTGGACATTATCTTTCAAAAACTTTGAGTGTTCTAAAACTTTCCAAAAATTGGATTTGTGAATTTTATCTTCGTTGCTGTTTTGTGATTCACACCACTACTAAATTCATTCCTCATCAAAGAGTGTGCTACATTGATGAGTGTGTGCAATCACTCTTCTTTCTAAGCAAGGGAAAGACTTAGTAATACAGTCCTGAGGTCACCAGGGACAGACTTTCAAGATATGTCCCCCTGTATCTTGCCTAAAGGTCCCTATGACTTTCGAAAAGAGCTACTCAAATATACGACACAGAGGGAGTGTTCCTACACATTTTGGGTTTCAGGGTTTTTTTTTCTTTTCCATAGTAAAACATAAGAAAATGTACTGTCTGAGCTCCATGCTTGGCAAACTTGATGTGCTCAGAAATATATCTAGCACCATGTTTATTTTTATTTTAAAATACCCAAATTCTATCACAAAGGGCAGGCTTCATCTCAGCATATCTGTAATAATTAGACTCAATGATCTTAAAGGTCTCTTCCAACCAGATGATTCAATGATTCTATGATTTAGTAGCTTATGCTAGTTATCTATCCTTAGTGCCTTGGTGATCAGAGCAAGATGGCACCTCCAAAAGAAATTTGCTCAAGCTTAATATAGGAATCTAACAAACAGAGGTATAAAGAGTTGCCCTCTGGGACTGTGTGTCTCATAGGGGACTTAAGTGCAATGAAACACACTGCTTGCGGTTAACTGTCTTTCCATATAAAATGTTCTACTGTCAATGGGAAATAGTAAAAATACAATTTATTAGGAAAATAAAAGGAAAAACTGTGCTTTTGACAATGGATTAAGATATATTGAATAGGTATAGCACAATAACAATAATTCTGTATTTCCTTTGTTTTTTAAAAATGTTGCCAGATTTTTTTTCTACACTTTTATTATGATCTGTATGTATTCTTGTATACATATATTATTGTTAATTTTTGCAGACCACTACAGAGGTTCCTTGGAGGGATTTTATTTTCTTTTCAGGCAGACAGTTGATGCACATTATCTGATTAACTAACATCTCTGACTTTTTTTTTTTTCTGCAAAGTATCCCCTGAGCTGATGTCTAGACAGCAAAAACATCCTACCAGTAGCTGAAAACAGATAGGGGCCAGAAAACAGAAAGGGGTTCTTCTTTGGTTAAAATTTATGCAGGTTCTGCTTCTTAAGTTCAAAGCTCTACTTTGAACTTCATATATGTCATTTAGACAACAATCATTATCATGACTACAGTGAGCTGTAGGCAATCCAGGAGGCTCCTGGAATGCATTGAGGGTAACTTCTTAAGCCAGGTAGGCCAACCAGAGGGGATTCAACACTGGACCTTGAGATCACCAATGCAAGTTAGCCCATCAGTGATGTCAAGATTGGACGCAGCCTGGGCTGCAGTGATTACGCACTGGTGGAGTTCACAGTTCAGGGGATATGGGTCAGGTCAGGAGTAAAGTCAAGACCCTGAATTTTGGGAAAGCAGACTTCCATCTCTTCAAGGAGTTGGTGAAGAGGACCCCCTGGGAAATGGCCCTCAGCAGCAAGAGCAATCCAGGAGGCTCCTGGAATGCATTGAGGGTAACTTCTTAAGCCAGGTAGGCCAACCAGAGGGGATTCAACACTGGACCTTGAGATCACCAATGCAAGTTAGCCCATCAGTGATGTCAAGATTGGACGCAGCCTGGGCTGCAGTGATTACGCACTGGTGGAGTTCACAGTTCAGGGGATATGGGTCAGGTCAGGAGTAAAGTCAAGACCCTGAATTTTGGGAAAGCAGACTTCCATCTCTTCAAGGAGTTGGTGAAGAGGACCCCCTGGGAAATGGCCCTCAGCAGCAAGAGAGCAGAACAGAACTGGCAGATCTTTAAGGACACTTTCCATACAGCCCAAGAGCTGTTGTTCCCCAGTTATAGGGATGAGGTCAGGAAGGCCAAGGCGTGGCTGGAGCTGAGCTTGGCAAGGGATGCAAAGAATAATAAGAAGGTTTTCTGCAGATATGTCAGTCAGAAATGGAAGGTTAAAGTGAGCACACCCCATCTGATGAGCAAGACTGGCAAGCTGGTAACAACAGACGAGGAGGAGGCTGAGGTACTCAACAACTTTTTTGCCAGTCTTCACTGATAACCTCTCTTCTCACACCTCCCACATTGATGAACTGCAGGATGGGGACCAGGGGGCAAAGTCACTCCCACTGTAAGGGAAGGTCAGGTTCATGACCACCTGTGGAACCTAAACATACAAGTCTATGTGACCTGATGAGATGCATCCCAGAGTCCTAAGGGAACTGGCTGATGTAGTTGCCAAGACACTCTTGAGATGCATCCCAGAGTCCTAAGGGAACTGGCTGATGTAGTTGCCAAGCCACTCTCCACAATACTTGAAAAGTCCTGGCAGTCAGGTGAAGTCCCTGGTGACTGGAAGAAGGGAAACATTGCACCCACTTTTAAAAAGGGTAGAAAGGATGAACTGCTGACCTGTCAGCCTCCCTCTGTGCCTGGGAAGATCATGGAACAGGTCCTCCTAGAAGCTCTGTTAAGGCACGTGGAAGACAGGGAGGTTATTCAAGACAGCCAGCATGGCTTCACCAAGGGCAAGTCCTGCCTGACCAACCTAGCGGCCTTCTGTGTTGAAGTGACTACATCAGTGGACAGGGAAAGGGCTGCAGATGTCATATTTCTGGACTTCTGTGAAGCCTTTGACACAGTTCCCCACAAATCCTTTGTTCTAAATAGAAGAGATACGGACAAACTGTTTGTTGGATGAGGAATTGATTGGATGGTCACATCCAGAGGGTAGTGGTCAATGGCGTGATGTCCAAATGGAGATTGGTGACAAGTGGTGTCCCTCAGGGGTCTGTACTGACACTGCTGAATATCTTCACCCATGACATAGTGGTGTCAAATGCACCCTCAACAAGTTTGCAGTTGACACCAAGCTGAGTGGTGCAGTTGACATGACTGAGGGATGGGATGCCATCCAGAGGGGCCTGGACAAGCTGGAGAAGTGGGTCCACATGAACCTCATGAGGTTAACAAGGCCAAGTGCAAGGTCATGCACTTGGGTCAGGGCAATCCTTGGTATCAGTACAAGCTGAGGGTTGAATGGATTGAGAGCTGTCCTGCAGAGAAAGACTTGGTGCCAGTGGATGAAAGACTGGACATGAGCCAACAACATGCACTCACAGCCCAGAAAACCAACTATATCCTAGGCTGCATCAAAAGAAACATGGCCGGCAGGTAGATGGATGTGACTCTGACACACTATTCTGCTCTGGTGAGACCCAGCCTGGAGTACTATGTGCAGCTCTGGAGTCCTCAGTGCAAGAAAGACATGAACCTGTTGGAGAGGGTCCAGAGGAGGGCACAAAAGTGATCGGGTGGATGGAGCACGTCTGCCATGAGGACAGGCTGAGAGAATTGGAGTTGTTCAGCCTGGAGAAAAGAAGGATAAGGGAGATCTTATTGTGGGCTTTCAGTACTTAAAGGGTGCTTATAAGAAACGTGGAGACAGTCTTCTTAGCAAGACCTGTTGCAACAGGACAAGAGATCATGCTGTAAACTAAAAGAGAGGAGATTTAGACTCAATTGAAGGAAGAAATTTTTCACTATGAGGGTGATGAAACACCGGCACAGGTTGCCCAAAGAAAAGCCCCATCCCTGGAAATATTTAAGGTCGGGTTGGACAGAGTTCTAAGCAATCTGATCTACTTGATGATACAGTGTTCCTTCCAAACAAAATCATTCTGTGATTGATTCTATGATTCTATGATTCTGTGATTATGATTCTATGATTCTATGACTGTGCTGCTTTTTCTTTGTCCATTTCATCTTTCATTATTTCACATACTGTGGCTGGTTTCAGGTTACTTTCTTGACATCTAGATTCCCAAAATGCAGTTTAGGAAAGTCTTATGTGTTGAATATCATACCAATGCAGGGATTCTTATAAACTTCTCATGTACATTGTAAGTACATATTCAGGTGTACATTCAGGTAACCTATTACAATATATATGAGCAAAGTTATTTGTGTAAGATAAAACCTAAAGGTGTTTAATGCTTTGCATTCTGTATATGCTGAAAATCCCCCTAATATTTCTTTCAAGCTCTTTAATTCATAATATAACTCCTCCATAATAAGTTCAGATGGTTCCAGCTTTGCCCAGTAATGCTGCAAACTATTCCCCCCACCCTTCTCAGAATGACAACAGCTACAATGAATGTGTTAACAGTTTTCCAAGGCCCTGGACACTGCAGGAACTTTTGAAACTGAATTTGTGCCCTTTTGAAGATGCTGGAAGAGTGTGCACCAAGGATGTATCATAAAAGATCCATTGTTCTTCCAAGTAAGTTAGATGTATTTTCTTGTCATAAGAAAAAGAGATACACGGTTTTCTTATTGTGTTGCTCAATTCCAGTGATTTTATGGAGCATTGCAACTGTTTCAGTATAGTGCTTTTTCATTTTGAAATGTTATTTTCATCTTTATAATTACACCATTGATGGCCTTTCCACTGCCACCCTCTTCTGGACCAGCCATAACTACACCTCTTTTTTATGGAATGATTACAACTATTATTGAGATGCTTTCATCTTTAAAAGCTGTTTCTTGTTTTCCAAACCAAATGTTTAAACTCCTACCTTTATAATGTGTTATTCAAGAAAAAATAGGGAAGTGACAACTCTTATATAAAAAGCAGAGTTCTTTTCCATAATTCTGGGTTAAGCAGAAAAAAGACCAGAAACACAAAGCCTGAATTCAAACTCAACATTAAAGATGCTCAGGGAATAAAAGACAGTTTCTCTTGTGATCATTGGATACTAACTGAAATTTTAGAGCTATAGTATAATAAAATGCTAGGTTTATGTAGCAAAAAAAATTGCTTTTAAATTGGTTTTCATCAGTCTTCTACTTTAAAGAAAAAATAAAGATGAGCTTGAAAATATGATTACTTTTGATCTTTTTAAAATAAGACCATAAAGCTTTTTGTAAACATTGTTGACAGAGGGGGGAAAAAAGAGGGGGAAAAGGGCGGGGGGGAAGAGATAATAAATTGGGGTTTTAAGACAGAAGATTATTTAACTGAGAGGAGAACACAGCAATTTTGAATATTTCACCTTGGTGAAAAATCAATGATGTAGCTGAGGTGAGCTCTGAGTAGCATATAGCCTGATGGTCTGAGTGAGAAAGTAGGCAATGATTCAGATATTTACTAATAACAGTGCTCTAAGTTGTTTTGCTTAATTAACATGACCAGGCAATTAAAGAACAAGGCTATACAGCAGTAGACACCTCTGTCCCTGAAGTCCCGTATGAAATTCAACCAAGCTGAATATAATGCTCATGGGTGAAAATAACTGAAATAACTGATTTTTTTAAATTTTCTTTTTAATTTGAAGATGAGAAGTCATGAGAGAAGGATGGAGAGAATGTCTCTTCCAAAGAAAAAGTTGTCTTGTGGGAGTTTTCTGTTTAACATTGTTTGTGCTGTTTGTGACAGTTTAGCATAAAAATAACTCACAGAGGATCCTCTCAAATAAGAAAATAAAAAAAGCCAGAAAGCGATAAAGTCATTGTGAACCAAGTAACATTACTCTCTTGTTTCATTATGTCTTACATCTTTGATCCTATGACTTTAAGGCAAATGCTGCTATGACTGAAACAGCTGTCTCATAAAGGTACATATGAAATAAATAGCATCACCCAAGACTGTCCTAGTCTAATGAGGAGCACAGACCAAAACCAACCAACCAAAAACCCTCTTGTATAATAAAAGCAGTCAGAGGTATGGGAGATGGCGGTGTGTGGTGTGTGAACCTTATTTATTTATAGAGTGGGAATTGGGGTTGTTATCATCAAGACAAACCATTAACCGAGCACTGCCAGGTCACCACCAAGCCATTTCCCTAAGCACCACATCTACATGTCTTTTAAATACCTTCAGGGATGGTGACTTGACCACTTCCATAGGCAGCCTGTTCCAGTGCTTCACAACCCTCTCTGTAAAGAAAATTTTCCTAATATCCAACCTAAATCTCCCATGGTGCAACTTGAGGACATTTACTCATGTCCTAACACTTGTTACTTGAGAGAACAGACTAACACCCACCTGACTACAACCTCCTAATAGGGTAGTTGTAGAGACCAATAAGATCTGCCCTCAGCCTTCTTTTCTCCAGGCTAAACAATCCCAGGTCCCTCAGCCACTCTTCACATGACTCGTTCTCCAGACCCTTCACCAGCTTTGTTGCTCTTCTCTGGAGACACTCCAGCACTTCAATGTCTTTCTTGTAGTGAGGGGCCCAAAATTGAACACGGTACTCAAGGTGTGGCCTCACCAGTGCTGAGTACAGGGGAACAATCACTTGCCTCCTCCTGTTGGCCACACTATTTCTGATACATCCAGGATGCTGCTGGTCTTCTTGGCCACCTGGGCACACTGGATTCATCCCGAGCTGGCTATCAACCAACCTCCTCAAGTCACTCTTCCCCAAGCCTGTAGCATTGCATGGATGACACAATGACAGTTTGTTGTATACTGTCCGCAGGTCCTGCACTCATTGATATAAGCTGTTTTGATTTCTGTGAAATCAAACATTTATGCATGAGCCACTTCAAGATATTTGTTTCCATGGTGTGAAAAAAAACCAAGGTTGAATAAAGAGCACGTGTCTGGTTTTACATATAAGTAATCCTTACTTGATATTCTTACCCCTCTAGTTAAAGAAGTGAAAGCAAAGTCATAATAAAATCTTAAGCTTCATTGAGATAATTCATCACCTACAGAGATCAGGAAGGCATTTTCTTTCCCCTATGAAGAATATTGCCTTGGGTGCACTAGGCATACTTTGTCTTGCTCAAGAGCATGAAGTATTTGATCATTACCAGCGGCAGGGAGGGCACTGTCATAGACCGGTTGTCTGATCCAGTCTGACAAATGCTGTGTTTCTAGGTTTAATATATTCAGGTTTAAAGTTTGCTTATGAAGTTGATAGGGGCATAGCAACTAGTGACACAGTATCATTTAATGTGTCCTGGAGAAACGGTTACAGTTTCAGAACACACAGACTCTAATTAGAGTAAATTACTCCTGATGGAATAAGCAATCTGAGAAAAAAAGAGAAGAAAAAGTGAGTTTAATTTCTAATGCCACCGGGATTAGACCGTTCAAAAACTGTCTTTAAATCTTAGGAGCTCTGCTTTGAAGCAATAGCTAATAGCACTGGGCAGGAAATAAGCCTGATTAACATTTTGTTAGTAACTTTGAGCACAAGAGATGTCCTTACAACAATAGCCAAGACTCGTCATCTTCAACTGAACTTGATATTTGTTTAAGAAAAGAAGTAAATTGAAGGCATTAAAATGACATCAAATAAATTAGGATATTAATTTTGAACACTGTTTATCACTTTCTCATTTAAAATAGTATGTTTGAAGATATCAAGATCTAAGTAAAGTGGAAGAGTTAACATTGATTTAAATGGGTTATGACACATTTATATACGTTATTCAATAGTAAATATTAATTCATAACACAGCAATCTGCTGCATTTCAATACAGCATATCAATCAGTAATATCTACAATAAAAAGGCTGGGAGAGATTTATTAGGTTTATTGCAAACAATTTACATCTGTAACCTTAAAGCCTTATTACACAGGATTGATTTTAATCCTTTTCAATGCATGAGGCAGCAGTTATGATCTTTTTTGCCCTACAGAGTAATTCAATGTAAAGCTTGGACAGGCCACATCTTTTTGTCTTTGGATTCCCATGGTACCACTACAGCAAGTAGTTGTAAGTGGATTTGGGAAGGAAAAGACATTTTTTGTTGCCCTTGATTGGCTTTTGGTTTTCATATCTTTGATGAAAGTATTTCAGAGCAATTCCTCTTCTGCATGGATTTTGTTGTTATTCAGTATATCTGTTAGTTCAATTTTGCATGGAACACAGAAGACGATAAGGAAAAGTCAAGAGAAACAATATTTGCCACTGCATGCAGAACAGAACAATCCCCTCAGAACCTATAACCAGTATATCCAAGAGGTAAAAACGTTTTGTGATCACACCATTTAGTTGTTGACATGGGTTTTCACACATTTGAAAAAAACAGAGAGAGGGGTAGGGAGCCAAACTTTACTAAGAATAGATTTTGTAGTGAGGCAACTCACTTTACTGTGGGAAAAAAAAAGGGAAGGGGGGAGCAGATTGAGAAATAGATGGAAAGGAATGGAAATATGAAGGTGGATGAATACTAAGGTAATCATCATGAATACTAAGGTACGCATCAGTGTGAGGTTTTCTCTCTGGGGGCTGTTTTTTCCTTACTACTTCACAGTTTCTCTGGTAGTTTTGCTGTCACAAGGGGTTTGCTCTCTGTTGTTTTCTAAACATAATTAGTTGGAGCCCCTCAGTGTCCCCAATTCCCCTGGCTGCCTGTGGACCATTCATTTCTGTCTGGAGGAGGTTTCTGAAGTCTGAGCAGCAGGAGCAAGAAGTCTGTTGTTGCACTCAGCAACAGGCAGTTACACACTGATAATAATAGAGACATTTCTTTTTAATGTGGATTTAATACATTTTGTATTTTATTTTCAGCTTTACTTATTTGTATTAGCATATGAACTTATCCAGGAATTTCTTTCCTGAGACTTGTTGTGGCTCAGGTGTGCAATATGCTGACTCCATTCTAGCCCTCTGTACCCCAGAGACAGGTTTGTTTAACCTAATCCCTCCATGTTCAAACATGATCTTTCCTAGCCAGATGTTCAAATCATTGGCTTGAAACACTTAGAGAACCTGAGAAACATTTTTTTTCTCCAGGTATTAGCATTCCTTTTATTTAAAATTAGTGCCAGGTGGTTTGTAAAAACACTGACTCCTTCTGTTTCAAGTCATTAATTATTCAAGGTTCATCCATTTACTTTATATTTCGGTCTAAAAGGAGTCCTGATTCCTCAATAAGGAAAGGGACCACAGGAAAACAGAACTGTTGGTATAAACCCAGTGGTTTTTAGTACTCGGTATTGCAATCTGTTCAGAGAAGTGGGTGCAACTGTGCAAGCTTCTTTCTCCTAACAGAATTCAGAAAACATGCAGTGGGTTAACCGCTGGAATTTAACTTTTTGTGATTCAGTGGTTTTCTGCTCTAAAGAAATGTTGTTCAGAAATCACATATCTGGGAATATAATCAATAGCTCGTATGTAAACATTATATGTACGGTATCAGTGAAAGTGTGGTCTGAGTCCCACAAGGATGCTTTTCACAAACTTTCCAACTGGTCCCTTGTCTCAGTCAACAAAAGTTTTGCTCTTATATTAAGAATTACCGGTATAAATAAGGATTTGTTCTACTTTCATATGTCTTTATTTTAAAGATCAATATAGAGCTGGAAAGCCAATAAAATTGAGTCATTTTTACTTGATTGTGCACTGGAAGATTATACCCCCCAGACACAGACCAAATACTGTTTTCCCAGATGCCTGCTTTTAGATTTAACGTGTCATATTGCTGCCTTGTTGAAAATAGCATGCTTATTTGCCAGTATGTGAACAGTTTCACAGTGCTATACGCCAGTGTGTCTGTATGCAGACTCTAGAAGTTCAAAGGTTATATTAATTTCTTAAGGGGAAGCAAATCTTAAATTGTTCTAATGAATATCATCAAATCATGTGGTTTTCATTGTGAAACAAACAGAAATTCTGTATTCCATCCTTCTCTGTCTCAGCTGCACTGGGATGCCTAAGGGGAATCTAAGTTCTTCTGACACTTTATCTCCAGATTTTGAAAAATACTTTCCTCAGAAAATTTAGTAATTAAAAAAAAAAAAAGTCAGACCATGACTGCAAACACACAAAGCTGACCCAAAATCTTCAAGAATGCTGGAAGTGTTACATTGCAGAATACCTGTATCCTAACTTGAGGCAGAAACCTGCCCTGGATGAAATGATAGGCACTAGCTATACCAGGGGAGAAGTGAGAATACGGCCTCTACAGACTTCGGCCCCTGCATTAACATCTCTTATCGTAAAGATTCTTTCTCTCTGCCCCTACTCCAAAAGTATGCACCACAGACCTCAGGCTAGCCTAATTCACCTGTTTCCTTCCTGGAATTCTGTACCTTAAGGCATGAAAATTTATCTCCATTGTAGGCAAAACATATTCTATTTTCTGTATTCAGTAGACATCTATTACACTATTCTACCCATAAAGGAAGAAACCCCTCAAAAAAGAAAGTGTCCAGAGGCATGTTCAGCTTTAAACTGCAACATTTAAATTCATACCTGGTGATATCACCGAATCAGGGATCCTTTCAATAATTTTAAATGCTTGGAGAAGAGGATTCCTATTTGGGGCTATTTGTAGGCACCTTGGATCATGAAATCTGGAAGTGTCTTGTACCTGTTCTAACTTGCAGTTATTCTCTGTAGTTCAGGCATGTCCTGGGGTCAGAGTAGAGTAAAGGGAATGTTTTTCCCTAGCACTTGAGAAAACTAGGAGTTGGATTTGTTTCTGGGCTTGACCTTTCAGAAAGAGGAATTGGCTGTCCTCATTACTGACTGTAGGATGTTGTTAACAGACATGGATCACTCAGGTCAAAAGGTGAGAGATACCGAAGCATATAGAACATAAATAAGAATCAAATATCATCATCAGCTGCTTTTCTCCATTCGATTGTCTTGAACGAAGAAATCAGTCAGTGGAGAGTCTCTGCAGTGCACAGAGCTGCCAAGGTCTGGGACTATGCCTTTTTTATTAAAACAAGCATTTCTGGGAAATATGAGAGAACAGGAAATCCAGAATCACTGTAGTCTTAGTTGCTGTCCTGTTTTTCCAATGTAGACATGCTAGTGTCACATAACATATGCCTCAAGTAGTTTAACCATTCTATTGTATCTGCTTGGATAGCCCATCACATTCCCAGGTAAGTGAACTGTGATTATTTTTCCCATATGTCGAAGTCAAAATATCTTTTCTCATGTATTGAAAATGCACTCTAGAATTGTGACTACCCTGTAAATTGTCTTCATCGGCTCTTCGGATAAGGCAAGAAAGAGTAAAAGCAGATTATAAGTCTGCATCACACAATGAAGCCTGGAGCAGAGACGCAGAAGCTGGTCTTATCCACGTTACCTCCAGAGCCACGAGCAGCACAGCTGTAACTTTGCCCCACTCTGAGACAATTAACCTGTGGAAAGGAGGGTTTGTTTGAGAGAAAGGTGTAGCATCCATTAGGGAAACACTACTGGGTTTGTTTGTTTCAGTGTCTTATATATATATATCA
>NW_010417977.1:64918-70833 GCF_000710305.1 Buceros rhinoceros silvestris | reverse complement strand
CGGTTCCTCCATGTTGAACCCAGGACAAGTTGCTAAGCCACTATCCATCTTGTCTGAAAAGCTTCAAAAACCTTGTTCCCATGGGAGACTTTAACCACCCTGACACATGCTAGAAAGAAAACAGCAGAACACGAGCAGTGAGGAAGACTTGTGGGGGTACTTGAGGACAATGGAATGGCCTAACACGGGTACTGAATGGGATAAACAGCTGGATCTGCTATTATCTAAGAAGGAAAAACTGGATGAGAATGAAGCAGCTTTGGCTTTAATAAGATCTATAAAGAGACAGTGAGGTAACGGGCCTGTTCAGCCTGGAGAAGATAAGACCCCAGGAAGACCTAATGTCAGCCTTGCAGTATCAGTGGATGTTTTATTGAGGAAATACAGTGCGAGGATGGGAGACAACAGACATAAGATGAAACATGAAAGGCTCAGACTGAAGCAGGAGGTTGAACGAAAGACTTCATGAGGTTTCTTCCCACCTGGATCATGCTATAGTAAAGGACAAAGAGCTAGAGATTGCTAAGTGTCAGGATAAAGACACAGATTTTCTTTTCAACGATGAGACACATCAGTGTGTCAACACATATGGCTTCATTGCTGTATGTGTTCTGCAACTGAATGCAAATGTTCTCAAGGCTGTCCAAAGACACTTGTAAAACAGACACAATGTCTTCCGAGGTGCTAGATTTTCATTTGGATGAGTGAGTTTTCCTGAACCTACATGGTTTAAGACATAGCCAACTGCCTCGCTATTGTCTTATTCGAGATCTGACTGTTGGATGTGTCAAGTTCCTGATTAAGATGGTATGCAAGTCTGCAAATGGATAATTTTAACTCATGATTAAACCCAAGAATTTAATCAGAACCTTCTCTATGGCTATTTCATCTGAGCACATGGTGGAGGCTGAACTGATTGGCAGTTAAAACTTTTGAGAGAGAAAGTGGAAATAAAAAAGAGCAGCAAATCAGAAGGAACAATCAAAGACAAAGTGAGGATTTAATCTATTTCTGGACAAAAATAGGAATAAGTATTATCTCCTGCATGTATTGAAATTCCATTTGTGTTAGATGTTCATCGAGTTACCAGGAGGGTCATTTCATTTTTCATTTCAAACCCGGCAGATTGTGACGATGTTCTTGTGCTTGAAAGGGTCTCCACTGCACCATGCTCTGTACACAATGGCTCAGACCACAGATGATTTTAGAAACTGAAGCTACAGGGGACTGCATGTCAGCTTTCTTCCCAAATGTCTCATGGGGTCTGCCTACTTCAGAAAGTCCTCTCCGTGTCAGACTTAGCAAAGCAGCTCATTATGAAATCTCTTGTGGTTATGAATAAAAGGAGTTAAATGGTGAGATATTTGTACATCTCTGCTGCAGTCCCATAGATCTTCTTTCATCATATTATTACTGGGGTTTTTGGTCAAGGACCATGATGGGTTTGGCTTTTGAAAGCTGTGATGTATGGTTACGATAAAAGGGGTATCTGCTCAGGATGGTCCTTCTTGCTGAATTTCTGTATCAATTGCCTTGACTTTTTGATACAGCCAATGGACTGAAAGCCTCTGGCAGACGTCTTGTTAGTATTCCATTAAGATCAGGAAAGTCCACAGTGATTATCTGAGCTGACAACCTGTGTCGCACTGACTTTTGTACACAATTATACTAGTGTTAACACTACACAGAAATATTCACAAATTGAAGTAAAATATGAATAGGTGTAGAAAAAAACCATTTCAGAACTGTATTAATAAATTAACCTGGTGTTGGACGGCACTTCCTTGGGACCAGTTCCTCATCTGCAAACAGAAAGGAAGCTTGGGAAGACCTCCTTGAAAAGCACAGTTGCAGGTAGTCATTGGGTTGCAAAAAACACTTGTTTGGCTATGAAGCTGTAGCTTCACAATCCTATCTGTGTGTCTGGCCAACCTCTGAGAACATTACAACTGCATCCTGTTATGTCACCTCAGAAAGCTATAAGTACTATACGGGAAGGCTGGAAAGAAAAATGGGGTTTTCTTTCCGGATCTGACAAAGTTTCTGAAAGCATTTAAGTGCGAATGCCTATCTAAGGAGCCAAGTTACCCTTGGAAATTCATTCTGTTTCAGTCAGAGGGGGATAATCAATTCTATGACAAGGTGACCCACTGAGTGGATGGGGGAAGAGCTATGGATGTCTGCCTATATGTTAGTAAAGCCTTTGACACTGTTTACCACAGCATTCTCCTGCAGAAACTGGCTGCCTATGGCTTGGATGAGCGGACTCTTCACTGGATAAAAACTGACTGAATGGCTGGGCCCCACCAGAGTGGTGGGGAATGGAGTAAAATCCAGTTGGTGGCCGGTGGTGTCCCCAGGGCTCAGTATTGGGGCCTGTTCTCTTTAACATCTTTATCAATGATCTGGGTGAGGGGATTGAGTAGGTTTGCAGATGACACTAAGTTAGGTCGATGTGTTAATCTGCTTGAAGGTAGGGAGGGTCAACAGAGGAATCTAGATAGGCTGGATGAATGGGCCAAGGCCAATTGTATGAGGTTCAACAACGCCAAGTGCTGGGTCATGCTCCTGGGTCACAGCAGCCCCATGGAATGGTCCAGGCTTGGGGAGGAGTGGCTGGAAGCTGCCTGTCAGAAAAGGACCTGGGGGTGTTTGTCAACAGCAGCTGAATATGAGCCAGCAGTGTGCCCAGGTGGCCACGAAGGCCAACGGCATCCTGGCTTGTACCAGCGCTGGTGTGACCAGCAGGAGCAGGGAAGTAATCATCTCCCTGTACTCAACACTGGTGATGTCACACCTCAAATCCTGGGTTCAGTTTTGGTCCCCTCACTCCAGGAAGGACGTTGAGGGGCTGGAGCATGTCCAGAGAAGGGCAACGGAGCTGGTGCAGGGTCTGGAACACAAGTGCTGTGAGGAGCAGCTGAGGGAGCTGGGGCTGTTCAGCCTGGAGAACAGGAGGCTGGGAGGAGACCTTCTCACTCTCTACAACTCCCTCAAAGGATGCTGGAGCGAGGTGGGGTTGGTCTCTTCTCTCAGCGAACAAGTGATAGGACAAGAGGAAATGGTCTCAAGTTGTGCCGGGAAGATTTAGGCTGCACATAAGGAAAAATTCCTTCCCAGTAAGGGTTGTGAAGCCCTGACCCAGGCTGCCCAGGGCAGTGGTGGATTCCCCATTCCTGGAGGTATTTATAAGACCCATAGATGTGGCACTTAGGGACATGGTTTAGTGGTGGACTTGGCAGTGCTGGTTTAACGGTTGGACCCGATGATCTTAAAGGTCTTTTCCAAACTAAATGATTATATGATTCTATGAATTATCTTGCCATGGATGCAAAAGACAAAAACCTAAAAATTCATATTTGGAAGGATGTATTTCACCTAAATTTAGACTTCAAAAATATAGTTATATTAAAAAGTACATATATGACTTGTTCCACCTAGCCTAGACAGCTATTTCCAAATGATTGAACGACACTGATTACACAAGGGAGCCTGTATTTGTGTCGTTTATACTGATGCCTTTTTGACAGCTTCAGTTGGAATCCAGTCCTCTGAGATAATTTCTATGGTACAGAGCATCTTTCTGAAGATGTTCTTATTTAACCGCGGCTCTTTGGAATCAATCAGTACAGGACTCTCTTACTGGGAGAAATTACTCGGCCAGCATAGAAAGGTCAGTCTAGACGAGCGTGATAGCACCTTTACCATCCCTAGCTCTCAATTTTACTAAGATCTGGTATTACTGGCCCTTTGTCTCAAAACAACCATTGAGTCACTGACTGATTATGAAAGACATCACAGTAAAGAGGATTTATAGACTTTATAATCAAAGTTATTTTGCTTACATTGAGATTTTACTTATTCCACAAATATTACAAGAAATCTCCTAATAAATACAGATTTTAATTACCTCTGGAAAACAGTCAGCCCTTCAAATAACCTGCAAATGAACATGATCTATGCTATCTCGGAGCACAGAACGCTCTTTTGCCTTACATTTGGGCTGCACCTTGCCCAAGAAGAGTCTTAGGAGGTAACAGAAGACAAAATAAGGACAGATGATAGCGTATGGACAGCATGAATCTTACAGCCTTTCGATTTTGTCTGTCAGCTCTCATTTCAGTTCAGGTATGGAAATCAAATATGGTCCCAGGCTGACTCTTCGTCCACTGTCTTGTTTCATACTGTTCCCGTTGTCTCATATAACACTGTGCTGTTTATCTTCCTTAACAGTAAAGAAGACAAATTGTGCTTCTAAATTTCTGAAAATATAAACTTAAAAAAATTATGTTAGATTCACTGGGAAGAGAATGGGGGAAGAGGAAATAATGAATTAAGAAAACACTTTGGAGTTAATTTTCAGGAGATTAGGAGCTAACCCCTTTCTTCGCAGTGTAACCATTTGACAAGAAGCTTTCTTCTAAAGAAAACAGTGCTTTTTGTTGCTTATATGTACCTGGATGATGATCCAGAAGTGTTTCTAAGTTCTATATTCTTAAGAATCCTGATAAATAACACAAAGGCTTTTAAAAAAATTGATAAATTCACTTCAGACAGAGCTTTGCCAGCTGGTGATGGGAGGTGATCCTTCCCCTCTGCTAAGCACTGGTGAGGTACACCGGGATTGCTGTGTCCAGTGCTGGGCTTCCCGGTTCGAAAGAGACACGGGCATACTGCAGAGTCCAGTGAAGTTCCACAAAGATGATTAAAGGACGGCTGGTCTCACCACACAGGAAAATCTACTAAAAAAATGAATTCATAGGAGAGTGGTCTGAGAGGTTGGAACATGGCTTTCAGGTTTGTTTCTAACAGTGAGTAAATGTTCTACTTGTGTGTGCAGTATTTCAAACCAACTCACTCCTTCAGTAACGTAACGACAACTTCATTCAGAATAAAAAACACACATTTTTGTACCCAATATATTCAGTCCTTTGCAAGCTCACTTGACATGAAAAAGGAGAGCAGTTCTGTTTCGTAGCTGAAGGCATGGCTAGCAGGCATCACTGTTTAAATAATTGTAGCCTTGAGCCTGGTTTTACAGCTGCTAAGCAATTACCCTTTCTTTTGCCTTCTCTTGGTTCAAGGAGTGCTCAAGAGTGGTGTGTAGAGATTTTACACAAGGTGATCCATTCTCTGTAACATTGCATGAATGCTATGTGGGAGAGACACTGCAGAGGCAGCGGCCCTGCAAACGTGCTCACTAAAGACCAGAGGCTGGGCTGGAGCTTTTGTTGCAACACTTAAAATCTGTATTTTCTCCAGGGGAAAATGAAACAACACATTCGACCTTGTAAGTTACGTAGAAATTTTCACGGATGATAGCAGTTTAATAACCACAAAAATTAGTGTAATCATGAGAATCAACAATGAAGGTCACTGATACAGAGGGGCAGGGAAATTCCTAAGTATCAATTCACACAGAAGTTGGTCTCTATTTTCTGCTAAGTTTAAACCCTTACACGATTAACACAATTTAATTAATGTACCAACGTGGGAACACTGAATTTGTAGAACCCCTCTCCATGGCACTTCCCCTTGGTCCATTTCAAGGTTTGAGCTCCCAGGCGTGCTGGCCTCTCACACAGACACTGCTGTATGCATTTGGCCATTGGCTTCTTCCTTTTCTGTACCTTTTCCAGCTTTTCTCCATGATTTTTGACACAAGGGGAAGTAGCACTCAAGATGCGACCACTTCTAAGAAGCCTCACAGTGGCTTAAGTAACATTTTCTGTATTATTTTGTATTTCTTTCCCAATAACGCGACATCGTTTTTCTTTTTGGCTTACTATTGCATATGGAGTAATATTTCCCCAGAGTTATCTCAAATAACTCCAAGACAGACGTTTTCAGTAATAATAAAACCCTGATTTGCCTACTTCGGGATGCTTTTTCACTACACTGCTTTTCAGTCATCG